>NC_068968.1:5366616-5434614 GCF_026419915.1 Harpia harpyja | reverse complement strand
GGTGGCTAGGTTGTGCTGAAATGTTAATTTTAACTATCATGCCTGGCTGTGTATTGCACCTGTAAGGTCTGTTCATTGACCAAGTTTCTTGCATTTTTTTTAATTGCTGACCTACTGTCCTGGTTTCAGCTGGGATAGAGTTAATTGTCTTCCTAGTAGCTGGTATAGTGCTATGTTTTTGAGCTAGGTATGAGAAGAATGTTGATAACACACTGATGTTTTCAGTTGTTGCTAAGTAATGTTTATACTAAGCCAAGGATTTTTCAGCTTCTCATGCCCAGCCAGCAAGAAGGCTGGAGGGGCACAAGAAGCTGGGAGGGGACACAGCCAGGGCAGTGGACCCAAAGTGGCCAACAGGGTATTCCATACCATGTGATGTCACATCTAATATATAAACTGGGAGGAGTGGGGGGATCGCTGCTCAGGGACTAACTGGGCGTTGGTTGGCAAGTGGTGAGCAATTGCATTGTGCATCACTTGTATATTCCAATCATTATTGCAAAACATTATTACTGTTGTCATTTTATTAGTGTTATCATTATCATTATTAGTTTCTTCTTTTCTGTTCTATTAAACCGTTCTTATCTCAACCCACGAGTTTTACTTTTTTTCCTGATTCTCTCTCCCATCCCACTGGGTGGGGGGGAAGTGAGTGAGCAGCTGCGTGGTGCTTAGTTGCTGGCTGGGGTTAAACCACGATATGGGTGAATTATGTCAGAAGCTCGCTGTTATGCTTCTATGGATGACATATTAGGTACTCAGAGTCTGTCATTCTACATCCCCCGAAGCTTGAACCAGTGATAAGAACAAAGTCCATAGCTATTTTGCAAGGTAAAAGTTAAACCCTGTTGTGGTTTAACCCCAGCCAGCAACTAAGCACCACGCAGCTGCTCACTCACTTCCCCCCCACCCAGTGGGATGGGAGAGAGAATCAGGAAAAAAGTAAAACTCGTGGGTTGAGATAAAGACAGTTTAATAGGACAGAAAAGGGAGAAAGTAATAATGATAATGATAATAACAATAATAATAAAGTGACAAAAATAATAATAATAAAAGAATTGGAATATACAAAACAAGTGATGCACAATGCAATTACTTACCACTTGCTGACCGATGCCCAGTTAGTCCCCAAGCAGCAATCCAACTTCCCCCAGTTTATATACTAGATGTGACGTCACATGGTATGGAATACCCTGTTGGCCACTTTGGGTCCACTGCCCTGGCTGTGTCCCCTCCCAACTTCTTGTGCCCCTCCAGCCTTCTTGCTGGCTGGGCATGAGAAGCTGAAAAATCCTTGACTTTAGACTAAACACTACTTAGCAACAACTGAAAACATCAGTGTGTTATCAACATTACTCTCATACTGAATCCAAAACATAGCACTATACCAGCTACTAGAAAGAAAATTAACTCTATCCCAGCTGAAACCAGGACATACCCTCACCTACACAGACACCTGTCCTTCTCCCCTTCCCTTCTGCCCCACAGTTGGCAAATAGTGGAGGGAAACAGTCATGAGTCAGAAGCCTTTTGTGCCCTCTTTCAGCATGTGCCACCAGAACTGTTAGGATGTGACAGAAGAGATCATATGCTGTCCAGGGACAGTATGTTCCTCCCCTCCCTAGAGGCAGGCTCCCTTTCCACCTCCAGTGCAGCACTAGGGTGGGTCCTCCCTCATCTGGGTTATCAGACAGACAATCCGAGCACTGGTGACTGCATTATCCCTGCAGCTACCTGGTGCACTTTCTGTATTTGACAGCAGAGCTTCAAAATAGGCCAGGACCAAATATTTAATTCATAATTGCACTCATATTCCAACATGCAGATATATTAGCATTACTGTAAATTTACAGTGACCTAGGACAAAACAAATGAAATTAGTTTCTCAGAATGACACAAAAGACCAGTAGGGATTTTCCAACTGCTATGTTCTATTTTAACCCCAAATCCATCTTTCTTCTTTGCAAATTAACCTTACCAGTACAACGTTAGTCCATTTATATCCAATACCTTATTCCTTAGCAGTGGATTCTTGAAAGTATTCTTGGAAAATGCTTAATAGCCTAAGGCCCAGGAGAAATAAAAACTGTTTCTTTGGTTCCCAGCTATTTCTGATGGGATGAATAATCCCTTTAAATCTGGCAGCAGCTAATATACCCAGTCAGTGGTAACAATTATTTCCTGAAAGCAACTGATCTGTATACCTCAAATTCTGTCTTTCCTTAGAGATACCTGGGGAAAGGAAGCCACTCCAAGAACAAAATAGATGTCATCATAGTTTGAAAAGGTCATCTGGTGAAATTCATGGAGAAGGGAGTCAAAGAAGTAGCTACTGACAATTTGTATTTAAAAGGAATCAGTTTAATGATCCTGAAGATGTCCCTCCACCCATCTCCCTAAAAAAACCCCTAGTTTCCATTTTCCTTTCACCTTGGGATCTCTGCAGCTGATTTTTATTTACTTACTTTAGAAGGAATTCAGATTAATATAAGGTTGCTATTTTCTGTTTTCTTCACAAAAGGAGAATGACCACCAAAGCTCAGAAACCATCAGCAAAACAGGTGAGGCTTCATGAGGGAATCTAGAGCAACCACATGTAATCCTTGATGTGACATGAATTAACTGCGCAGAGACAGGACATCTAAGAGGGCAGCACACCTCATATACCTTAGACCTTGGGGTTCCCATGGACTTGGTGGAAACACTCCTCAAGGAACACAGCAGAAATGCCCCTCTGGACAGCTGCATGCTAAACATCTGTCTCATTATGGCCTTTCAGAGCATCAGAACTCAGGTCTCAGGGGGAGCATCCCTCGTGGCACGTTGTTTGAAAGACACTGGAGACATTTCCCACGTGCGACTGAAATCCCAATCTGTTCCACTAGAGGGTTATGCCTAAAGGATAAGCCTAAGCAGTGGCAGTAACAGGCAGGCCAGTGTGCTCTGCCTCAGTGTAGTGCTAATTTTCATTTTCCAAATACAGGGGTACAGCTTCTACTTTACAACACTAGTTTTTCTTGCAGGAACAATTGATGAAGCATAAAACCCCCTAAATGTTGTCCTTTTCCCCAGTCGGTGTCTCTGAGCCTTCAAAGCTCCCCCTACAAATCTTTCTCAGTCTGATTTTGCTGCCTATGGAACAAGAAAACTTATCTGATTATAAGACATTGTGGTGGGTTGACCCTGGCTGGATGCCAGGTGCCCACCAAAGACACTCTATCACTCCCCCTCCTCAGCTGGACAGGGGAGAGAAAATATAACAAAGAGCTTGTGGGTCGAGATAAGGACAGAAGAGATCACTCACCAATTACCATCACGGGCAAAACAGACTCAGCTTGGGGAAAATTAACTCAATTTATTACAAATCAACCAGAGTAGGGTAATGAGAAATAAAACCAAATCTCAGAACACCTTCCCTCCACCCCTCCCTTCTTCCCGGGCACAACTTCACTCCCGGATTCTCTACCTACCCCCCCCAGTGGCACAGGGGGACAGGAAATGGGGTTTACGGTCAGTTCATCACACGTTATTTTTTGCCTCTTCATCCTCCTCAGGGGCAGGACTCATCACACTCTTCCCCTGCTCCAGCGTGGGGTCCCTCCCATGGGAGACAGTCCTCCACGAACTTCTCCAACGTGGGTCCTTCCCACAGGCTGCAGTTCTTCACAAACTGCTCCAGCATGGGTCCCTTCCACGGCGTGCAGTCCTTCAGGAGCACACTGCTCCAGCGTGGGTCCCCCACGGGGTCACAAGTCCTGCCAGAAAACCTGCTCCATGGGCTCCTCTCCACAGATCCGCAGGTCCTGCCAGGAGCCTGCTCCAGCGCGGGCTTCCCACGGGGTCACAGCCTCCTTCGGGAACCCACCTGCTCCAGCGTGGGGTCCTCCACGGGCTGCAGGTGGAGATCTGCTCCACCGTGGACCTCCCTGGGCTGCAGGGGGACAGCCTGCCTCACCATGGTCTTCACCATGGGCTGCAGGGGAATCTCTGCTCTGGCACCTGGAGCATCTCCTCCCCCTCCTTCTTCACTGACCTTGGTGTCTGCAGGGTTGTTTCTCTTACATGTTCTCACTCCTCTCTCCGGCTGCAGTTTCCTTCTGTCCCAACCTTTTTTCCTTCTTAAAAATGTTATCACAGAGGCGTTACCACTATCGCTGATTGGCTCGGCCTTGGCCGGCAGCGGGTCCGTCTTAGAGCCGGCTGGTATTGGCTCTGTCGGACACAGGGGAAGCTTCCAGCAGCTTCTTACAGGAGCCACCCCCTGTAACCCCCCCGCTACCAAAACCTTGCCACACAAAGCCAATACAGACATTAAGACAAAATAAAATGCTAAATGATATGTAAGCTCCGCCATACAAAAGAACTACTTTTTTAATGACAAAGCATGATTGCAGCATAAAAAGGGAATTTTTGCAGAAGAGTTTGGCTGAAATAACAGGCCATGCATAATAACCATGTAACTGAGAAAGTGATGGATCCTGGTCTAATAACAGGCATCACCTCTACCTGTATATCTTGTTTGAACAGGAATGCTCAAAAAAGAGAGATCAGATTTGAAGATAATCTTAATTCTGCCCCTAAAGGACATTGCTGTAATTGAATCACAAACATCCTATCACTTTAAGCAAAATATTAAAATATTAAAGACAAAAATTAATTGTAAATAAACCCCTACTATCTAACTTCTCTCCCCACATCCAGACATACTTTTATCTGTGACCATTCATCTTTGTGTCAAGTTGTTATGTTTTTAACTTGGGGCTGGTACCTGTCCAGGATTTGACCTCCCTTTTCCGTGAAAATAATATGATTTTATTTCTGAGAAGCTCAAAGTACATTTTGGAGTTTTTCTCTTTTTTTAACTAAGACTAATAAAATCAATATCCTCATACTGCAATCTTATTAGAATATCCTAGAAAATGACAAAAATTGCCTGCATCTGTCCTGCTGCAGGATAACAATGATGAGCATGTGCTAACAAAGTTTTTAGGAGGCTTAAAGAAGATCTTAAAAATTATGTGCATCTTTAAACAAGGCAGGGTAAAAATACTACTCTTATTTCATTTTTAAGTGGTTCCAGACATTGCAAGTTACATTGTTGGTATGCTGTTATTCTCCTCAAAAGAGTCAGTTACTTCACTTGCAGTATTGAATTTTGGGATATTGTGGTGGGAGCCAAATAACACAGTCTGATGCTCAAATGTCTCTCTTACTGTCTAGATTTGTTATGCCTTCATCTTTGAGATACTTCAGAATTAATTCTTTTAAGGATTTGTGTTTTACTAGTAGCAGGTTACTAAAGCATGCTTCAAAATTTTGTGGATAAAGCATTCACTTGGCTGTAGATGCACTTTCTTTCCACCAAATGGATGTCAAATCAGTTTTGACTTAGGTCTTCTCAGGAATGCTTTCCTTTATTCTGTTTTCCTTTGTTTTACCAATAGGTGAGCAAGTTACACAGACATCAAAGTCATCTAAGAACAGAGCTAATGGAATTCATCCGTACTCCTCAAGAGGTCTCTCTTATTTTATGAATTCTTTGTAGATATAAGTCAGTTTGGAGTAGTTAACATTATTTTAAATCAATATATTTTCAGATTTTCAAGTTCTTCCTCAAAACCTCCTTTACTATCTGTTTACTGCTAAGATCCCTTTTTAATATTTTTTTCTTTTTTTTTTTCTCTGCCAAAATACTGCGAATACCAACAGAAAGCTAATAGCACAAGTTTGTTTTGATTCTCTACTTTACGGTCCTAATTAGAACCATTACTGCTATCGCTATAGAGGGGCCTGCCAAGACTCTCTCAGATTTGCTGGGTTTGCTCATACATAGTGGATAGCATTATTACAGCATTCAGTTTAGGAGTTTGAATGATATAATGGATCAATTTTGGACTATACTGTGTCTTTTCCTATTTGCAGAGATGGCTTCCTTTATACACAAAGCTGTCTTATCATAGCTGGAAAGGAGACTACACCACCTTCTCACCATCACCACCACAGAATTTCAACTTCCTTTTGAATCCTATGAAGGATGCTCAAAAAGATCAATGAGCTCAGCAGGATATGGTCAATGAGTGTGATGAGGGACTAGAAACAGATCAAGTTTAGACTTGGAAACAGGGACTTTCAAGTTTGTGCAATTAAGGTGGAACTATGAGGCTAGAAATAAGGAATACATGGACCCTGGGCCACACCACTGTTACCTTTTACTTCCCATAATGGAAGAAAGTGGCACAAACTTGATGAGTGAACCTCAGATAATTCTTTTGGGTCTGCAAGGTTATTTAAGCACCTGCATGCGAACCTTTTATAAAAAGTGATTCAATAGTAAATGTAATAGATATAGATAAAAGATAGCCACCTAATACAGACCAAATCCTGAATGTCAGGATTTTATGATGCATTCATGAAACAATTTTTCTTTTAATAATCAACTTTTCTTTATCATTTCACATTTTAAAGCATGGGGCCAATCCAAGGCTTTTTGCATGTGTAAATGAGATAAAGTAACAGAGCAGCAAGAAAGGATGGCCAGTGGAGACAGATTTAGTTGGGATTTGGGGTTTCTCCCTGCTATTCCACAGCCTATCCATATGCCTTTGGACACATCACTGTGCTTGATTCAGTTCCTAAACAAAGATATTTAATGCCATTTGTAACAATCTAATATACCCAGGTTATTCATACAAGGCTAGCAGATGTGATGCCACATCTGTGCAAGACACACACTTCTGGAGCAGCAGCTGGAGTCACGATAGGATAGGCACATTGTGTGGGAAAATGGCTAAAGCCCTTTTCCTGCCTCTACCTCAGCCTCTCTCATATGAGAATCAGATCATCTCCATGCTTACCCTTCCTCTTACAGCAGTCCTGTACAATGAAATCGTTAAGGATTAGCAGGTTCTCAGAGCTGGAGGCCCCACAGGTATCAGCCCCGCTCTGATGACCAGAGGAAACCAAGGACTTGGTTGATCGTTAGAAGAAGTGAGGGCCAGGGCAGAGACAAGAAAGCAGAAGCTCAAACCCACGCATTCTGGACTATCCTGCAAACCCGTGACGGAACTGGCTGCCCTGTGCACAGAAGATGCACTATCTACTCTTTTTCCAGACATCCAAGTGCTGCCTCAAGCCTTCAAAAGACTGATTAACAAATAAGGCGGCAGTGATAGTTTAAAGAAAAAAACCTAAAACATGAGAAGTGTGGTATGTTTGCTATTCAAGGACTGTTTAGATTATGTGTACTCAAGGTAAAGCTTATCTAGTTTAAGATTCTGCTTACAACAGAGGATGCTTAAAGACTCACAGACTTGCTAATTAAGGACATACATCCTCCTTCGGCATTGAAAAATGAGGGGGTGGCAAGAGAAAAAAAGACCCTGGTGTCCTCAGATGATGCAAGTCCATAAAAGGACAAAAGGAGTAGGGGTATTCTTCCCCAAAGGACCACCAAAGACCACCCCCCACACCCCCGCGCAGGAGTAGAAGACTCTGGGATGATTGCTCAAGAGAACAACAAGTCATGCTTGCTCAACATAATGAATATGCAATTGTGGTGGGTTGACCCTGGCTGGACGCCAGGTGCCCACCAAAGCCGTTCTATCACTCCCCCTCCTCAGCTGGACAGGGGAGAGAAAATATAACGAAAGGCTTGTGGGTCGAGATAAGGACAGGGAGAGATCACTCAACCAATTACCGTCATGGGCAAAACAGACTCAGCTTGGGGAAAATGAACATAATTTATTACAAATCAACCAGAGTAGGGTAATGAGAAATAAAACCAAATCTCAAAACACCTTCCCCCCACCCCTCCCTTCTTCCCGGGCACAGCTTCACTCCCGGATTCTCTACCTACCCCCCCCAGCGGCACAGGGGGACAGGGAATGGGGTTTACGGTCAGTTCATCACATATTCTCTCTGCCGTTTAATCCTCTTCAGGGGCAGGACTCATCACACTCTTCCCCTGCTCCAGCGTGGGATCCCTCCCAAGGGAGACAGTCCTCCACGAACTTCTCCAATGTGGGTCCTTCCCACAGGCTGCAGTTCTTCATGAACTGCTCCAGTGTGGGTCCCTCATGGGGTCACAAGTCCTGCCAGAAAACCTGCTCCGTAGACTCCTTTCTCCACAGATCCACAAGTCCTGCCAGGAGCATGCTCCAGCGTGGGCTTCCCACGGGGTCACAGCCTCCTTTGGGCATCCACCTGCTCTGGCATGGGGTCCTCCATGGGGCTGCAGGTGGATATCTGCTCCACCATGGACCTCCACAGGCTGCAGGGGGACAGCCTGCCTCACCATGGTCTTCACCACGGGCTGCAGGGGAATCTCTGCTCGGGCACCTGGAGCACCTCTTCCCCCTCCTTCTTCACTGACCTTGGTGTCCGCAGGGTTGTTTCTCTTACATGTTCTCACTCCTCTCTCCGGCTGCAGTTTCTGTGCTGCCACAACTTTTTTTTCCCCTTCTTAAATATGTTATCACAGAGGCACTACGACTGTCGCTGATTGGCTCAGCCTTGGCCGGCGGCGGGTCCGTCTTGGAGCCAGCTGGCATTGGCTTCATGGGACATAGGTGTTACGGATGCACGACTAACCAAATCCAACAGGTGTTAAAACTCAGATTTATTCTTCAGCAAAAGTTAGTTAGAAGTCCGGTAACATTTTATAAAACCACAGGCTCAATGATGTAAAGAGAATTAATACTACACGGCCAACTTAAGAATCCCCAAGATTTAAAGTGATGGCTCAAAACGCGCGTATCACTCGCCTAAAAGCTGAGGGCTCTCTCCCTCGAGGAGTTACCTCGGGCGGTGCCCCGGCCCGAGGGGGAGTCCCCGACTGCAGACCTGCTGCTCCGAGGAGGACTGCCAACGTGTCCTCCGGCGGGACCCCGTTTCTACCCCTGTCAAATCTGACCTGTGGTCATTTAATTCTATTGGCTAGGAGGGTCACCTCGGTGTACCTGGCGCATCTCGACTGGCCAGTTCAAATTTCAACCTGCAGCCTCCAGGGTTTCCTTCCCCTTCTCCCTTCCTGGAGAAGTTTCGTTTTCTGCTGGCAGGATGGGGGAGGTGGAATGTACTGCCACAATCCACCCCGTGACCACAGTCATGATTCGACTGGTTTCTTTGGAGTGGTGGTACAGTCACCTCTTGCCTCCAAAGTTAAAAGGGGGTGCAGTTTGGCGAGTTTGACGCTCATTGTGGGTCATCGTTCCCTTCTGGTCTAGAACTAAAGTGGAATATCGAACACAGGAATATCCAGTGTATGGACAGTTTAAAGGAGTATACTTAACCGTTAGTACAGGCTTCACTACCAAGTCTTTGATAGAACTTATTGCAATATAGATTACAGTAATCATAACTACAAGCATTATTAAAGATTAGAGAAGGCTGGTCGCCCACCCCATGAAAGAAAATCTGAACATATCAAAACTTTTCCCAACCAGTTGGTCCCTGGTGCAGAAGCAATTGCCTCCGAGTCTCTTGTCGTATTCTCTCGTTGATTTAGTCTTGAAGCCACATTGACACATTTGGAGTGAACACAGCAGTTGTCCATTGACATGTTCAAAACTTTACATATACCCTTCTCTTTCTTGGCATCTAATCCAATACAGCCCAATTTTTGATAGTCATTTTACCAATATGTTATAACCGATTGTTTGAGAGTCCCCAAATTGTTAGATGTAGCGTTGGCTAAGGTTGATAGCTGTAAACTCAGTTCTAGGGTGCTCTATCGATGTTCCTCGAGTACCATACACAGTTGCCCCCATGGAATTTCAGGGCATAGCGTAGTACCATTCCAACTCCACCCCGTGATCCCATGGGTTAGTTGGAGGATATAGTCACATCTGGTGTTTCATACTGAACTAGCATTTACTGCACCTGGTGACCAACTATAAACAACATGAGTATAACCTCCTCCCCCATCCAATCTGAACCTCCAACTATAATTGTTACATTGCTCTCATGCGAGGTCAAGGACTCACGATATATTAATGTCCATCATTTTGCCATGACATTATCATCCAGATCTTCACCATCCACGCCTGTCACCGTCATCACTGTCAGCAAAAGGACTGGAATGACTTGTTCCTTCATGGTCCTGTAAAAAAGCACAAACTAGGCCTCAGTCTTAAAACCGGGTCACAGGGTTAGAAGTCCGGGATTATCCACCGGGCACTGATGTGGTGAATCTTTCCACTCCCATGAGATGGTCTCAGAAGACCAATGTAATCAACCTGCCACGTGCTCCAAAGAGCCTTGCCTTGTCTGATATGCTGGGCCGGAGCTTGGTTTGGGTGATTAGCTTTAAGCCTTATTTGGCATTGTGGGCAAGCTGTAAGAATTGCTTCACAGGTTTTCATAGACACTGGCCAACCCTGAGATCGGCATTCATAATAGAGATCTGCTTTCCCTGAGTGGCCTCGTTTGATATGCAACCATTCTGCTAGTCTATCCCAATCTTCCTTCTCACTGGTGACCATCCTGATTTGGGCCAGGTGGTCCACCTGCTGATTCCATTTCGCAGCTGGGGTTCCATCCCAAGCATGTCCCTTCACCCATCCCACCTTTAAAGGTCAGGATCTCCCTATTGCCAGGAGACGTTGCCAGTCCTCTGTCCTCCACACTTTCACATGACCTACTTCCCACTTACTAGATTCCCACTGACATATCCACTCTGTAGCACCCTTAAAGGTTGCATAAGAGTCAGTATAGACGATGGTAGCACCATTCTCTACAGCCAGTAATAAAGCCCGTAGTTCTCCTACTTGTGCACTACCTTCACCCTCTTCCTCGACTGTCTTCCCAGTACCAATCTCCAACGCCGCTGCTTTATATTGCCATTTTGATCCCACTTGATGGGCAGATGCATCAGTGAACCACACTCCCTGCACATCTGAGCCTGCCATGAATTCGGGTGCCTCCTCAATCGGAGAAGGTTTACACGGTTGACCCAGCAAGGCTGCGTCAGGGTTTACAGGTTGCTGTAGTTTGAAAACCTTAGTTGGACCCTCCTTTAGTGGGAGCAATTGGCTTATCCCTTCTGGGTATGCATACCATTTCCTAACTGTGGCCTTTTGGGCTACTCCCTCTGGAGGAGGCGACCCATTGAGGACTGAATTTAAGAGAGGGAAAGTACCCTGTACTATAACATCCTGTGAGGTACGCAGCTTTTCAGCCTCTTTAACTGCTCTAGTGAGGGAAAGAATCCCCTTTTCCCAATCTGAATATCGTCGCTCCGTTTCTTTGAATGCCGTGGAGGAGAATAATAATGGTCTAGCTGGTCCCTGTGGCCCCTTTTGAAACACACCACAGTATGAGGCATGTTCAGCAAATCCCCATTCCACCCTTAAAGGATCTCATGGGTGCAATGGACCTAGTCTCTGATAAGCCTTAAGCTCATCTTTCAGAGTGTTAAGGGCTAACGTATGTTGCCAAGTCCAATCCCATTTCTGTTTTTTCGGAGCAAGTCATAAAGAGGGCAGCCAATCACCAAAGAGGGCGGCCAATCACCAAAAACCCTGGTATATGTTTTCTCCAATAGCCCATTCTTGACTAACAGATTCCAGATGGCCTCAGCCACTTGTCCTATCTGTTCCTTGTTGTCCCCACCAACTAGGCTATCATCTATATATTGATATATGTGGACACCTGGTGGTACCTCCACAGCATCAAGGAGCTTGGCTAAAGCATTGTGAGCGATAGTAGCGGAGTGCTTGTATCCCTGGGGAAGTCGATTAAAGGTGTATTGGGTCCCTTCCCAAGTGAAGGCAAACTAGGGTTTGTCCTCTTCCCTTAGGGGAACTATAAAAAAACATATCTTTGACATCTAAAGCAGCCATCCATGGGTGGGCTGCAGCCTGTATTGCTGTTATCACTGAGGTGATACTTGGGACAGCAGAAATTAATGGTGGGGTATTACTGTTCAATCTTCTATAATCAATTGTTAGTCGCCACCTTCCATCTGATTTACAGACTGGCCAAACAGGAGAATTATAAGGAGAATGTGTGCGACTGATGATCTCTCTTTTCTCCAGATCATTAATTACTTCCGAAATGCCCCGTTTGGCCATGGCTGGAAGTGGGTATTGAGGGACACGGGTTACCTTAGATTGCGGTAGTGCAGGAGCAACCTGCAATGTTCTCACATGAATAGCCTCTGCCTCCCTGCCCCCAATGCTCCACACCCTACCATTGGGTAGATACCATTGTCTGCCTGCCAGCACATCAAATCCCAGTATATTTCCCTCATAGGGGCTTAAAGCCACCTCCACAGCTGTCATTCTTTTTCCCCCCCGGTAGCCAAAGTTGGGTTCGAGCTATGGGGCATTTTTCTGTCACCCCTGTTACTCCTCTAATGTTTATAGCCTTTCTTGATGGCCTAATTCCCAGCTCACTAGCTTGTTGCTCATTTAAAACACTAATTTGGGCTCCTGTATCGATTAAGAATTCCAAACTTATCCGTTTTGGGCCCACAGGAATGTGTATATAAGGCTCCTTATCAGCAGACCATTGGCAGGTATTGTTGAAAATATTTTGATAAAGAAATTAAAATCTAATTATATAAAAGAGTTTGGTTTGATTAAGAAGTAAAAAATTGTGAAGCATAGGTATGGGAGTGTTAAGTTTGAAATGTAGTCATAGGAACTTAGGAACTTTAGAAAATGTACTATGTGTGACTATAAGAATTCAAGTATTGTCTAAAATCAAGTTAACCACAGAAACTTTGACAAAGATTTGTTGGTTTGTAGTGTTTTGTTTTAGGAAACTAGGGAAACCGTTATGGACACCAGTTTGCTGCCTGGAAACCCCTTACCCTTCCCACCTTGATCTAATTATCGAGGATTCCAATCAGTAGAGTTAAGTGAGATTAACCAATGATTGTTTTAACATAAGAATATTAATAAGATGGTGTGACTGAAGGACCAATTATTAGAAAGGTTAAATTTAAGAATAGACATAGTATGCATTTTTATGTAAACTAACATAGATGATGGTGAGAATCGTACTGCGCAGAATCACCTAAGAGAGGTCAAGAAGCGGACAAGTGAGGAAGACTATGGAAGACCACCAGAGGGCTTCCGAAGACCACCAGAGACCTTCACTGCGCTTGCGTAAAGGACATTTACATATGTTAATAGTTTCCCGGAAAACTAATGATTATGTATAACATTTCTCAGAAATCTAGTGAATATGTATAACAGGTGTGCATTTAACCTGCATAGTTAAACCAGACAGATGCACACGATAGGTGGAGCGATCCCCCGTGTGCCCAGCGCTGCAATAAAGGAGTGCCTGCTTCTTAACTTCTCATTGCTGTTAAGGAGTTTTATTCTGGATTTCGGCAACAGTATTCACCATGCGGATTGGGCGGCCTGAACCCCAAACCGCAGCTCCTAGTTTTTTAGCCCTTCCAGTTCCTCTCGCAGTGCCGCGAAAGGGTCCCGTTTCTCTTCCCGAGGGGGCGGGGTTGCTGGCGTTTCCCTTGGGTCTCTAGCTTTCCCCTCCAGCAATCCCACCCCCGGATGCCGCCGGCGGACTGCCCGTGCAGCACGGCTCGGGCTGCCCCCAGTGCCGGTGCCTTCCGCCAGAGAGCGTCCCTTCCGGGATCGTAGTTCCGACCCGACGGCCCCCAAGTTCGAGACCGCTCGGGGCGGGGTTTACAACCGGCTGGGCGGACCTTCCTGCTGCCCTCCGTTAACTCCGACAGTCCCTTTTCCCGGATAGTAACAGATTCTCCTCTCTCCTTGGGGTCCACACCCCCAGCCCAGTAAGCTACTCGGGACGTTATCGACTGATCACCTGCCGGTCCAGCCCTCAGAAACACTCCCAGTCCCCAGTAACCTCTCGCTTCATCATCACTCAACAGTATCCAATCCTCCCCCGTTAGAGAAACTCTCCACAAATAGTCAGGTTCAATTTCGCCCGGCTTGCGCGAAAACTTAGCTTGCAACTCGCCGAGTTCGGGTCCCGACCAAGGGGCCGTACAAACAGCGATCCGGGGGCTCCCACCGTGCGGACCCGCGTGTCCTTCTGTTTCAATAAGGGGCCGCACGTCCCTTTCCTCCAAGTCCACTTTCAGACAATCTATTTCCCCTTTCCTTTTTGCAGAATCACTCTTTCGGTTCTGTGCTTGAATCAAGCAGGCGCCCAGGAGGGCACACAAAACTGCCTTTGCCATCTCGACAAGTTCCGCGGCATAGTTCTACTCTCTCCAGGACCGCTGCCGGGTCGGACCACTTCTCCTTCGCCCAGTCCAGACCTGGGGGAGAAGGGCTGCAGCCATGCCTCCATAATACTTCCTCTATTAACACCATCCTGCCGACTACGCCAAGATGTTACGGATGCACGACTAACCAAATCCAACAGGTGTTAAAACTCAGATTTATTCTTCAGCAAAAGCTAGTTAGAAGTCCGGTAACATTTAATAAAACCACAGGCTCAATGATGTAAAGAGAATTAATACTACACGGCCGACTTAAGAATCCCCAAGATTTAAAGTGATGGCTCAAAACGCGCGTATCGCTCACCTAAAAGCTGAGGGCTCTCTCCCTCGAGGAGTTACCTCGGGCGGTGCCCCGGCCCAAGGGGGAGTCCCCGACTGCAGACCTGCTGCTCCGAGGAGGACTGCCAACGTGTCCTCCGGCGGGACCCCGTTTCTACCCCTGTCAAATCTGACCTGTGGTCATTTAATTCTATTGGCTAGGAGGGTCACCTCGGTGTATCTGGCGCATCTCGACTGGCCAGTTCAAATTTCAACCTGCAGCCTCCAGGGTTTCCTTCCCCTTCTCCCTTCCTGGAGAAGTTTCGTTTTCTGCTGGCAGGATGGGGGGGGCGGGATGTACTGCCACAATAGGGGAAGCTTCTAGTAGCTTCTGTCGTGGTTTAACCCCAGCCAGCAACTAAACAACACGCAGCCGCTCACTCACTCCCCCCACGCCCAGTGGGATGGGGGAGAAAATCGGGAAAAAAAGCAAAACCTGTGGGTTGAGATAAGAACGGTTTAATAGAACAGAAAAGAAGAAACTAATAATGGTAATGATAACACTAATAAAACGACAACAGTAATAATGAAAGTATTGGAATGTACAAATGATGCGCAGTGCAATTGCTCACCACCCGCCGACCGACACCCAGCCAGTCCCCGAGCGGCGATTCCCCGCCCCCACTTCCCAGTTCCTATACTAGATGGGACGTCACATGGTATGGAATACACCGTTGGCCAGTTTCGGTCAGGTGCCCTGGCTGTGTCCTGTGCCAACTTCTTGTGCCCCTCCAGCTTTCTCGCTGGCTGGGCATGAGAAGCTGAAAAATCCTTGACTTTAGTCTAAACACTACTGAGCAACAACTGAAAACATCAGTGTTATCAACATTCTTCTCATACTGAACTCAAAACATAGCACTGTACCAGCTACTAGGAAGACAGTTAACCCTATCCCAGCTGAAACCAGGACAGCTTCTCACAGAAGCCACCCCTGTAACCCCCCCCCTACCAAAACCTTGCCACACAAACCCAATACAGCAATAGTTAGGTGGAACATATGTGTTAAATAGGCATGGTGTTTTAACTGTAGTGTATAAGTACGGACTGAAAACCTTGTTATAGACGCTCGTGACAAATTGGAGGAGCCAATTTGTATTAAATGACAAGATCGAATTTATTAGCAAGCGATAAGAGAGCAAAACAGTGCTGGGCGGCCGGGGAGACAGTGCTCCGCCAAAGGCTCGCGCCGAAAATGGGGAAGAGTCCCTTTATTTATACAGTTTCTAGTTTCTGTTTACGTGACGGCTCGTATCTTCTGTATTGCGTGTGCGTTTGTGTCGTCAGTTGCTAGGTGGTCGTAATCTGCCTTCAGGTGGCGGCTGGTATCTTCTGCATTGCGTGTGCGTTTTCGCCGTTATTTGTTTGTTAGGTGGAACGTCTTTCGTTAATCATCGGTACTTAACTGGATACTGTGGTTTTAGATAAGCGAGGAATGTCTCTACCCCCACATGCGATTTCATGAACAAAGTTAACCAGTTCATTACAACCTCAGTAGGTGTGCTCGATTTGTGGAAATATTCCACCTTGCACCCTGTGCAGAATAAAGCAATGTCTCTTCTCTAAACATACTTTGTGTGTTTCGGGAGTTACTTTCTGATCAGGTAACAGTTTTGGCAACCCAGATGGTACTTTAAAACCAGATTTTGATGAACGCTTGCTACCGCTGGAGGAATCGCAAGCTGGACTCCAGCGCGCACTGGAGGATTTTTTCCAGGGACTCTTCTTGCAATTCCCTGGTGGGTGGTAAGTGATTGATTGGAACCGGGGTAGAGACATTGCTATTTTGATATTATAAAGCATATCTGTTTAGGTTACGAATTGGCGGATTAATTGCAGCTGCTGGTTGGAAGTATTTTATCTCTCCTGTGTTAGTATGGTGACGACTGGAGCAGGTAGAGAGTTGGGTTTGGTTGTGTGTACTTGTATTTTTGGTACTATTGGTTGTTTTAAATTGTTGTATTAGGTTATATTGGGAAACTCAGCATCCTCTGAGGAAGGGGGAATAATTAAAGCTTCCCCATTGGGTTGTATTTTGAAATATTGGAACAAGTTTGGTGGGGATTGTTAAAAATATTCTGATAAAGAAATTAAAATCCAATTATATATAAGAGTTTGGTTTGATTAAGAAGTAGAAAATGATTGCTTTTAGGTATGGGAATGTTAAGTTTGAAATGTAGTCATAGGAACTTAGGAACTTTAAGAAATGTACTATATGTGACTATAAGAATACAAGTATTGTCTAAAATCAGTTAACCACAGAAACTTTGACAAAGATTTATTGGTTTATAGTGTTTTGTTCTAGGAAGCTAAGGAAACCGTCATGGACACCAGTTTGCTGCTTGGAAACCCCTTACCCCTCCCATCTCGATCTGAGTATCGAGGATTCTAATCAGTAGAGTTAAGAGAGATTAACCAATGATTGTTTTAACATAAGAATATTAATAATAAGGTGTGACTGAAGGACCAATCAATATAAAGGTTAAATTTAAGAATAGACATAGTATGCATTTTTATGTAAACTAATATAGATGATAGTGAGAATCGTACTGCGCAGAATCACCTGAGAGGTCAAGAAGCGGACAAGTGAGGAAGACTATGGAAGACCACCAGAGGGCTTCTGAAGACCACCAGAGACCTTTACTGCGCTTGCGTAAAGGACATTTACATATGTTAATAGTTTCCCGGAAAACTAATGATTATGTATAATGTTTCTCGGAAATCTAGTGAATATGTATAACAGGTGTGTATTTAACTGTATCATTAGAAAAGACAGGTGCACACGATAGGTGGAGCGATCCCCCGTGTGCCCAGCGCTGCAATAAAGGAGTGCCTGCTTCTTAACTTCTCATTGCTGTTAAGGAGTTTTATTCCGGATTTCGGCAACAGTTTTGGCGACCCAGATGGGACCTTGCGAGTGAGACTGGACGAGATCGAGTGGTGATCGAACTCCAGCCAGCACCGAGGGATTCTCGGAGGGAACCATCGCTCTCGACTCGCAAAGCTCCTCGCAACGTTCCCTGGAGAAAGGGTAAGGCACTTCTTCTCTGGAATCTGTTCGGATAGCCTGCCCGTAAGGCGCGGCGAAAGCTTCGCAGGGTTGGGGCTCAGAGGGTACCCGTCTGTGGAGAAGCCTAGGCGTCTGCCCGTAAGTCATAAGCGAAAGCTATTGCTGGGTTGGACATCTGTGTATCTGGGATAAGTCTACCTGTAAGTCATAAGCGAAAACTATTGCTGGGTTGGACATCTGTGTATCTGGGACAATTGTCATTTGCATTTATTTGGTATTTGATATTTGGTATTTGATATTTGATATTTTTAATATTTGGTTATTAATATTTGGAACTTTGAAAATTGATATCTGGTGTATTTGGTAATTGATATATAAGCATAATGGCATTAACGAAATTATTTAAGAGTAAGAGTATGGGAAATATAACCACTGATGAAAAGATACCAAAAACATCACCATTGGGATGTTTATTGGCACATTGGAGTGAATTACATGATGATTTACGCAAAAATCAAATGACTGAATATTGTAATCATTGGTGGCCTTTGTATGTTTTGGAAGATCAAGAAAAATGGCCAACAAATGGAACTTTAAGTTATAATACTATATTACAGTTAATGTTATTTTGTAGGAGAGAGGGTAAATGGAGTGAAGTGCCATATGTGGATCTGTTCTTTTATTTGAGGCAGAGAACGGATTGGCAAAAAGAATGCAAGTTAATTAGTCGAGACAATTTGGTGATGACATTGACTTCAGAAAATAAGAAAGCTAAGAGTTGTTGTTCAGCTTGTGATATTGGAAGGAGGTGCATTAGATGTACGGTGCCAAAGGAGGATGAAATGGGACTAGAATTAGAAATAACCCCACCAAGGGAGGAACAGGATCTCTCTCCCTCACATCCACGAGAGAGGAGTATTGAGTCAGAGAGAATAATAGAACCGGATAGTACTAGAATGAGGGAAGAAGCTGATGAGACACCAGAAGTAGTAGTTCATACCCCAGTGTCTCGGAGAACTCGTCAGCAATCTCAATTGTTGGCTCCCTTGAGACAGGGAGTGGGACAGCATGGGCCAGTATATGTCAAGGTGCCGTTTTCTATTATGGATTTGATGGCATGGAAACAGGCAGCAGGGGTTTATAGAGAAGATCCGGAGAGAGTAGGAAGGGTTGTAGAAACAATTATTAGAACTCAGGATCCCGATTGGAATGATTTACAAGTAATATTGGATAATTTATTGGATAGTACTGAAAAACAGATGGTATTAAAAACTGGAAAAGCAGAAGCAGAGGCAGCACTTATGAATGAAACGCTTTCTGGGACTTTGGAACAGAGTTTTCCTTCAGGGGATCCCCAGTGGGATCCAAATGACACTGTACACAGGAGAAGGTTAACTCGATATCAAAAATGGGTATTGTATGGAGTAAAGCATACAATGCCGAAAGCTTTGAATTGGTCTAAATTATATGAGATAAAGCAAGACAAAAATGAATCTCCCTCTGTGTTTTTAGAAAGATTGAAGGAAACCGCTAGAAAATATACTGATTTGAAATTGGAAACAGAGGCAGAACAACAACAATTGGCTTCGATTTTTATGGGACAGTCGGCGCCTGATATAAGGCGGAAACTCCAAAAATTGGAGGGAGAGGATTCAAGAAATTTAAATAAAATGTTAGAGGCAGCATGGAAAGTCTATAATAATCGAGAGAAAGAAGAAGAGCAAAGAAAAGAAAAGAAGGAAAAGATTAGAGACAGTAGATTAATAGCTGTCTTAACAGGGAATGCAGCAAGAGGAAGAGGACGAGCTCGGGGAAGAGGAGGTTTTAGAAACTTTGGTAACCGGGAACCTAATGCACCTCTAGGAATGAATCAGTGTGCATATTGTAAGGAGGATGGACATTGGAAAAGGGATTGCCCTAAAAGGCAAATAAGTCAGCAAGAGGCTGCAAAAATGATGACTTTAAATGAATGAAGGGGACCGGAGGGGAACCCAGCTGAACCTCTGGTTACAATTAAGCTGGGAAATGATAAAGTTGAATTTTTAGTTGATACGGGAACAGTATATTCTGTTTTGAATACTTATAAAGGAAAATTGGGAAATAAAACAGCGAACATAATTGGAGCGACTGGGAAACAGGAGAATAGACCATTCTTTCAACCCCTTGATTTAAAATTTGGAAATAAAGCAATTACACATGAATTTTTGTATGTACCAGAATGTCCGATACCCCTGTTGGGTCGAGATTTGTTATCCAAATTGAATGCACAGATAGCTTTTGAGGGAGGAGAAATTCTTTTAAAAATACCAGAATCAAAGACAGGGGAAATATTGATGATACAGGAGAAGGTTAAGATTCAGGAGATGCCACAAGAAGTTGATGATGCTGTGATCCCTACAGTTTGGAACACAGAGATACCTGGAGAATCTAAAACGGCACAGCCTGTAAAGGTAGAACTGAAGGAAAATGTGAAACCAGTGAGATTAAAACAGTATCCAGTTAAACCTGAAGCTAGATTGGGAATCAAGAAATTAACTGATAAATTTTTGGAATATGGAATCTTAGAGGAGTGTGAATCTGAATATAATACTCCAATTTTACCAGTGAAAAAGCCATCAGGAGAATATAGATTAGTACAGGATCTGAGGGCGATAAATCAGATAGTGAAAGACATACATCCTGTAGTGGCCAATCCATATACACTTTTAACAGCTCTAGGGGAGAATCACCAGTGGTTTACAGTGCTTGATTTAAAAGATGCTTTCTTTTGTATACCCCTGGAAGAAGGAAGTCGAAAATTATTTGCTTTCGAGTGGAAAAATCCAAAAACAGGACGAAAAACACAATTGACATGGACAAGATTGCCGCAAGGATTCAAGAACAGTCCAACAATTTTTGGGAGCCAATTAGCAAAAGAACTTGAGATGTGGAAACGAGATGGTCCCAAACCTGGACATTTGCTCCTACAGTATGTAGACGACATATTGATAGCAACAGAGGAGAGACCAGCGTGTATAAAGGTAACAATTGATCTTTTAAACTTTTTGGGGTTAAGCGGATACAAAGTCTCTAGAACTAAGGCCCAGATAGCAAAACAGACTGTGATATATCTGGGTTTTGAAATCTCACAAGGGCAAAGACAGTTGGGAACAGACCGCAAAGAAGCAATTTGCAGTATCCCGGAGCCGAGAAATACCCACGAATTGAGAACCTTCTTGGGAATGGCTGGGTGGTGTCGGCTATGGATAATGAACTATGGTCTGTTGGCTAAACCTTTATATGAAGCTCTTAAAGGTCCACCATTTGAATGGGGTCCAGATCAGCAGAGAGCTTTCAAGAATCTAAAACAGGCCCTGATGACAGCACCAGCCCTGGGACTTCCGGATCTGACTAAAGACTTCCAGTTATTTGTACATGAGAAACAACACCTTGCACTGGGAGTGCTGACTCAGAAGATGGGAAGTTGGAAGCGACCGGTTGGATACTTTTCCAAACAATTGGACTTTGTAAGTAAAGGCTGGCCTGCTTGTTTGAGAGCAGTAGCAGCCACTGTGATGATAATACAGGAGGCCCGAAAATTGACTTTGGGAAGGATGATGGTGGTATATGTGCCACATATGGTGATATCAGTGTTAGAGCAAAAGGGGGGCCATTGGCTCTCCCCAAGCAGAATGATGAAATACCAGGTAATTTTGATGGAGCAAGATGATGTACTTTTGAAAACCACTAATTTGACTAATCCTGCAGTCTTTTTGAGTTCTATACAGGAAGAAGGACAACTGGAACATGATTACCTGACTACCATTGAGTATGTATATTCCAGTCGAGAGGATCTGAAGGATGTACCGATGGACAATCCAGACTGGGAATTGTACACAGATGGTAACAGCTTTGTTGAAAATGGAATCCGCTATGCAGGATATGTGGTAACAACTGAAAAATCAGTTATAGAAGCCAATGCTTTGCCAAACACAGCTTCAGCTCAGAAGGCGGAACTAATGGCTTTGACAAGAGCTCTAGAATTGAGTGAAGAAAAGAAAGTGAATATTTGGACTGATTCGAAATATGCATTTGGTGTGGTCCATGTCCATGGGATTTTATGGAAGGAAAGAGGACTATTATCCTCTCAGGGATCCAACATTAAATATAAAGAGGAGATTTTACATTTACTACAAGCAGTTCAGAAACCAACTGCAGTAGCAATCATGCACTGTAAAGCACATCAATCAGGGAATGCAAAAGAGATTGTAGGGAACAGATTAGCAGATAAATCAGCTAGGGAAGCAGCCAAAAGGAATGCCCTACAAATGGCATTAATTCCTACAAAAACTATTGCAATACCAAAGGAAAAACCTAAATATTCAGAGGAGGATGAGAAATTAGGGAAATTATTAAATGCAAGGAAAAATTTGGAAGGATGGTGAGTGACATCAAAAGGACAAGTAGTAATTCCACCATCTGTAATGAGAGAAATAATACAGACAAAACATAAGGAATGTCATTGGGGGTCAGAAGCATTAATAACTCTTTTGAAAAGGCAAGTGATATCAGTAAAAATGCTAGAAATAGCTAAAATGACAACTGCGAAATGTGAGATATACTTAAAGAATAATCCAGTTGTAAAAAGGAAAGTTCAAATGGAAATGTTGAAATCAGGAATGGAACCAGGGGATTATTGGCAAATAGATTTTTCGGAGTTACCTCGACAGAATGGGTATCGATACATTCTAGTGGGGGTTGATACTTCTACAGGATGGCCGGAAACCTTTCCCAGTCGAACTAATCAAGCAAAGGAAGTCATTAAATGGTTATTACAAAAGATTATCCCGAGATTTGGGGTACCTATTGGAATCTCGTCTGACAGAGGTTCCCATTTTGTTGCAGAAGTGGTCCAGGGTGTTAGTAGAATTTTAGGAATTACGTGGGACTTACACACACCTTGGAGACCACAATCTAGTGGGAAGGTGGAAAGAATGAATCAAACATTGAAAAGACAAATTAGTAAAATATGTCAGGAAACTAATTTGAAATGGCCTCAGGCCCTCCCACTAGCCCTTTTACGAATTCGGGTTCAGCCAAAGAGTGGGACATTAATCAGTCCCTATGAACTATTATATGGTAAACCTTATGAATCTCCTGAGCCAAATCTGAGCATACATTTAAAAGGAAAGCAAGATGTGTATAACTATCTGCTCTCTTTAGGAAAAACTCTAACTGCGCTTCGGAGTACAATTGTTTGGAACAGACCTTTATCTTTGGAAAATCCAGTACATGATTTCCAGCCAGGTGATTATGTCTATGTGAAGACATGGACTTCTGAACCTCTTCAGGAACGCTGGAAAGGACCCTTCCAAATATTGTTGACCACCTTCACCGCTGTCAAGATTGCGGAGTCAGATGCATGGATTCATTATACTCGAGTAAAGAAAACACTAACAGGGAACTGGAAGGCTAAAGAAACTGGTCCTTTAAAATTGAAAATTTATAAATAGTTGGCATGTTGTTTATTGAATTATGAGTCACTTAATTAGGCTGATAACACTTTTTTGTATCTCACCCCTAATTTGTAGCCAAAGAAATACAGAATGGCCATGGTCACAAGCTATTGTTCAGTATACTCAGAGTATGGGACGATATCCCAAAGGCCGTTTCCCAAGCTTAGCCACTGTAGTAATGCATGATTCTGAAGTGTACCACCCATTTGAATGGGGGGAATGGGACAGAAAAGACTGGGTCCGTGTCTTGACTGGGATGGTTGGAGAACAAATTCAAGTGGGATGCAGAAAAGTGGAAGGATCTCTTTATGAGAAAGCCTCTTCAATTACCATTTCTGGAAATTTATTGGACCCAAGTTCCAACATCACTATGAAATTCTGTCCTACTATAGAATGGAGATGTAACAAACAGGATTCTATCATTATGTGTTGCCGTCAAAAGAATATCGGTAACTACTCCCTAGACCCAAGTACCAGCAATGTTGAAATTACCAAATCCTGTATTAAGGAACAAGGAGATTGTTGGTACAATTTCACTCTGACCAAACCAGTCTATGTGGTGTGCAATTGGCGATCTAATCCACCGATAGGAGAATTATCAGGCCTAACATTTAAATTCAAAATGAATGTTGTAACTAGACCTATAGTGATGCTTGTTGCAGTAGTCACACACGATGACATAGATACCCTCTTTCCGCTGACTGACAAAGATGAAGTTATACCCTCTTTTACGGTGATACAAGGAGATAACATCGCAATAAGATGTAGACTGATCACTGAATCTCACATTGAATCCACAAAAAGTTATGAGATTAGACCATATGGCCCCACTTTGTTGTGTAAAAATCAAAATCTAGACTGTTGGTTAAATTTGACTGCTGTACAATATCCTTATAAAGTCATGTGTGGAAAAAACAATACCAAATATTGGGGAGGATTTAAAATAGATGTTACAATACCTACTACTCAACCAATTGTTGTACTTAACCCAAAAATCTTTGAAATTGGACCATATGTGATCAGAAATACGGGCCTACAACAAATGCTGCTTAACCCGGCATGGTCTCTCAAACGGGTTGAATTGTCGATGCAGAACAATGTTTCAGACATTCAGCCAGCTTGCTCACCTTTCCTAAAGACTTCTTACGAGGGATGGACAACCTGGCTGCAAAAACGAACTCTTTTCATGAGAAGAACGCGGAGAGACTTAACTGGTGTTTTGGGAACAGGATTGGGAGTTTTAAATAGCATCGATTCGGAAGTAATAATGAACAAGTTGACTCTTTCAATTAGTGATTTGACCAAATTGCAACAACCTTTACGATCCTCGTTATTGGCTTTGGGGACCAACCAGTGGCTGTTGTCCAATATATTACCAAAATGGGAAGAGGTAAATGTAAGGGACCATGAATTGATTACTGATGCACTTGGGGTGGTCCAAAATAACCTTTCTTTGGCTCTTAGTTGTATCCAGGCTCAAATATGGATGCAGTCGATAGCCGCCTCAATTATAAAGGAAGGTGAAGAAGACATTCTCCCTACTGAAATTCGGAAAATAATTTGGGACAGTGCCACTGATTTTGAGAAAGAACTCCAATCTTGGTGGAACCTGGTAAACTTTACTTATGATCCCGTTACAAACACAGCTACAACTTTTGTACTTACTATATATAATGCTACCATATACCCGATCTATCCCATTATTGCATTAGGGTTAAACCACAACGGAACTATACTCTATCCTTTTGAGCATAGAGTATGGGCTCGAAAGGTGAATGAAAAATGGCAAACTGTTAACTTGGAATCTTGCATTGTACGGGAACAACAAGGATTTGTTTGTGAAGGTAATGCAATTGAGGCAAAAGATATTTGTTTAGATACTGAACAAAATATTTGCCATTTTGAGATTCATCCTAATGAAAACCCTGAAACAGTACTTATATATATTGGCAAAGGCTGTGTATGTTTGAGGACTGTTTGTGACTTTTTATCTGTAGACGAGGTAGTTGTAGAGACTAAAAATCATTCAAATTATTGTGTTTGCAATTTTACTAAGATTGTAGGATGTGACTTTTCCTATTCGGCCCCGGTCACGTCTCACCAACTTTTGCAATCTAACTACATGCTGATTCATGAATTATTACCTATACCCATCGGAATGAATCTTACTTTGGTAAAACAGTTATTACAACACAAGGATTTAGTTGAGATTTTGGAGAAAATTAGGGAAAATGGACAGAAAACCTTAATAACTGTTCATAACAATGTGAAAGAAATACACCGAATTTTTGAAAGAGTGCAAAAAGATGTAGAACATAAATGGTGGGACACACTTTTCGGATGGTCACCTACTGCTACAGGCATCCTGAACAAGTTATGTCACCCCATCGTAGTTCTTTTCATATTGGTTTTGATCAGTTTGACTCTGTCGGCAATATTATATATCCTGACTTGGAGAATGATGAACCGACTAACACGTTTGACTCGTGAAACTTCTTTTAATCACATGATCGTCCAAGCTGTTGCAAAACAACAAAATGAACAAAGAATCCCAGAACCTCCTCCAATAGTAACTGATCAGTAAAATTATAGTGAAAGTATTGAAATGATTTTCAAAACTTTCAAAGAGGGGAATGTTAAAAATATTCTGATAAAGAAATTAAAATCCAATTATATATAAGAGTTTGGTTTGATTAAGAAGTAGAAAATGATTGCTTTTAGGTATGGGAATGTTAAGTTTGAAATGTAGTCATAGGAACTTAGGAACTTTAAGAAATGTACTATATGTGACTATAAGAATACAAGTATTGTCTAAAATCAGTTAACCACAGAAACTTTGACAAAGATTTATTGGTTTATAGTGTTTTGTTCTAGGAAGCTAAGGAAACCGTCATGGACACCAGTTTGCTGCTTGGAAACCCCTTACCCCTCCCATCTCGATCTGAGTATCGAGGATTCTAATCAGTAGAGTTAAGAGAGATTAACCAATGATTGTTTTAACATAAGAATATTAATAATAAGGTGTGACTGAAGGACCAATCAATATAAAGGTTAAATTTAAGAATAGACATAGTATGCATTTTTATGTAAACTAATATAGATGATAGTGAGAATCGTACTGCGCAGAATCACCTGAGAGGTCAAGAAGCGGACAAGTGAGGAAGACTATGGAAGACCACCAGAGGGCTTCTGAAGACCACCAGAGACCTTTACTGCGCTTGCGTAAAAGACATTTACATATGTTAATAGTTTCCCGGAAAACTAATGATTATGTATAATGTTTCTCGGAAATCTAGTGAATATGTATAACAGGTGTGTATTTAACTGTATCATTAGAAAAGACAGGTGCACACGATAGGTGGAGCGATCCCCCGTGTGCCCAGCGCTGCAATAAAGGAGTGCCTGCTTCTTAACTTCTCATTGCTGTTAAGGAGTTTTATTCCGGATTTCGGCAACAGGATCCCCTAACAAGGAAGAAATTAAGAGTACTGTACTCAATGGTGGCTGGTGTATAAATTAGATGATGAAGAAAAATGGCCAGAAATGGGAACTTTGAATTATAATACCATTTTACAGCTAATGTTTTTTAGAAGGCAAGATAAGTGGGATGAAATCCCATATGTGGATATGTTCTTTGCTTTAAGAAAAGATTTTGAAACAAGAAAGAAATGCAAATTGTCAGTATTTGATTGAAACGTGTTAATGAATGACAATATCTCAACTGATTGAGATTGCTTATAAGGTGTATAATAAATGAGAAGAGTTGGAAAAAAAAGAAAAACAAAAGGAGAAACTAAAAGATCAGAAGCAAAAGGCTACTATTTTAGCAGCAGCATTTACTCAAGCACGAACATCCTCTGGGGGAAGGGGTTTCCTGAGAGGACAGGGATGTGGAAGGGAACGGGGAGGAGGGGGAAACATTGAGAATACCAATGTGCCATTTGTAAAGAAAGGGGACATTGGAAAAATGAATGTCTGAAGAAAAGACTGACTTGGTCTCCCCCTTCTGCCCCTATCCCTGAGGCTCATTTACTAATGATTGGTACAGAGGATTCTGATTGACGGGGACCGGGGCCTAAGAAGTTTAATTCCCCAGCTGAGCCCCTGGTTCCAGTCAAGCTGGGGAATGAAATTGTTACAGTTTTGGTAGATATAGGGGCAACTTAATCTGTGTTAAATAGCTGTAAGGGACCTATGAGTAAGTTCTCGATGTCGGTGGTTGGTGCCATGGGAAAGTGAGAGGTTAGGCCCTTTCTCCAATCTACGATGTGTGAAATTGGAAATAAAACATTGACGCATGAATTTTTGTATATGCCAGAATGTCCGTTACCTCTTATGGGATGGGATTTGCTAAATAAATTGGGAGCACAGATAACTTTTGGAAAAAAAAAAAAACACGAAACCAAAAAAACAAAATTCAAGTGCATATTCCTCAGAGTAATGCCTGGGGAGCACAAGTTTATATGTTACAGGAATCAATGGGAATCAAGGACATGAAGAATGAACAAGTTGAAATCCCCTCCGTAATTATGGATGCAGTGGTCCCCTTTGTGTGGGCAACAGAGAGGCCTGGAAGAGCTAAATCAGCCAAACTGGTGAAAGGGGAATTAAAACAGGGAGTGAAGCTGTTCTGGACCTAAATGAGGCCTTTTTCTGTATTCCTCTGGAAGAACAGAGTCAAAAACTGTTTGCCTTTGAGTGGGAGAGTCCTACAACAGGATGCAAGATGCAGCTATGTTGGACAGTACTTCCCAAGGATTTAAGAATAGCCCCACCCTTTGTGGTAATGTACTAGCAAAGGAATTGGAACAATAGCAAGGTTAATTACCTTGCTACAATATGTGGATGACTTCCTGTTGGGGGCAAATTCCTTTTGAGGGGTGTAAAGAAGCAACTATTAGTTTATTGAACTTTTTAGGGCTGGCTGGATATCGAGTGTCTCAGAAAAAGGCGCAGATTGCACAGAAAAATGTGACCTATCTTGGTTTTGAAATTTCTCAAGGAGAAAGAAAACGGGATTGAGAGGAGGGAAGCGATTTGTCAGATTGCCCCACTGTCCTGGGTTCAGCTGGGATAGAGTTAATTTTTACAGGAACCTGGGAGGTGGGGGGGCATAGCCGGGGCAGCCGACCTGAACTAGCCAAGGAGCTATTCCATACCATGTGACATCATGCTCAGTATATAAATGGGGAGCAGGCCGGGGGGGAGGGCTCTCGACTTTCGGTGGGGGAAGTGGCGGAAGCGTCGGGTTCCGGGTGGTGAGCAGTTGCACTGTGCATCACTCTTTTTGTATATTCTTTCATTAGTACCGTTGTTGTTGTTGTAACCTTTTTTTGTGTTGTCCCAGTAAACTGCCCTTATCTCAACCCTCGAGGTTCCGGTTTTTTTTCTTTTCTCTCCTCCGTCTCCTCCCTGTCCCACCGGAGGGGGGCGGGAGGAGTGAGCGAGCAGCTGCGTGGTCCTTTGTTACCGGCTGGGCTGAAACCATGACACCCCACCCAAATCAAAAAGAGAGTTAAGAGGATTTCTTGGAATGGCCGGGTGGTGTCACCTTTGGATACCTAACTTTGGATTGATGGTTAAACCTTTGTATGAGGCTATTAAAGGACCAGGAGAAGTGTTGGAATGGACTCCGGAATGTCAAAAAGTGTTTGATGATATAACGGTTGCTCTTATGAGGGCCCCTGCACTAGGCCTCCACAATTTGACAAAGCCTTTTGAGCTTTATGTGCACGAACGAGGACATCAAGTGATGGGGGTGCTTGTGCAAACTTTAGGGGACTGGAAAAGACCGGTAGCTTACTTTTTGAAACGACTGGATAGCATAAGCTCTGGATGGCTGGGATGCTTGAGGGCGGTAGCCGCAGCGGTGATGTTAATACAGGAGGCACCAAAGTTAACAGTGGGACAGAGAATCACTGTTTATGCAGTTACAGCTGGTTTGGAACAAAAAGGACATCATTGGCTGTCTCTGAGCAGGATGGTATCGTATCAAGCAATATTGCTTGAACAAGAGGATGTGGTAATGAAAATATCTAATACTTTAAATCCAGCGTCATTGTTGCCCTCTCGAGAAGAAGAAGGATTAACACCTGATTGTTTACAGACCATCGAGCAAGTATATTCTAGCCATCCAGATTTAAAGGACTCCCCTTTACAACATCCTGATTGGGAGCTATTCACTGATGGAAGTAGCTTTGTAAATAAAGGGGAATGGAAGGCTGGGTATGCTGTTGTGACTTTGGAGAAGGAAACAGAAGTGGAACCATTGCCTGTCCTATAATGAAGTAGCTAATGGAAAGGACACATAAAAGTACAGACATGGGAGTTGAAGCTTTGCTTGAGGCAACCAGACACTATGCTGTGGGAATTAATATGTTGTTAGTAGCTAAAAGGATTGTACAGAAATGTAAAGTTTGTTTAAAGAATAATCCTAAAATTCAGAAAAGGCCCCCCGTAGGAGAGGTAATAAGAGGTTATATGCCTGGAGATTACTGGCAAATCGTTTTTTTTTTGAACTACCTAATTGTAAAGGATATAAATATCTACTGGAGATTGTGGATACTTTTTCAGGATGGCCCGAAGCTTTCCCGTGTCACACCAACAAGGCAAGGGAAGTAGTAAAGGTTTTATTGAAAGAAATCATTCCGAGATTCGGGGTACCAGAAGAGTTCTCCTCAGATCAAGAACCGCACTTTGTAGCAGAAATAGTCCAAGGGGTATCCAAATTTTTACAAATCAAATGGGACTTGCATACTCCATGGAGGCCACAGTCTAGTGGCAGAGTAGAAAGAATGAACCAAACAATTAAGAGACAATTGAATAAAATCTGTCAGGAAACTCAGTTGAAATGGCCAGAAACTCTCTCTTTAGCATTGTTGAGAGTGAGAATTACACCAAGATCTAAGGAAAAGGTTAGCCCTTTTGAGATATTATATGGGAAACCTTATCAAAGCATGAATCATGACCCATGATCTATAGAATTAATAGGGAAACAATATCTTAAAGAGTATGTGATTTCTCTAGGGAAGGTTCTGTCTTCTCTTAACAGGTATCTACAATTAAGGACGCCTTTGGGCCTGGATACTGCAGTTCATGAATTTCAGCCAGGAGATTGGGTTTATTTAAAAACCTGGAATGATGAACCTCTGAAGGAACGTTGGAAAGGACCCTTTAAAGTTCTCTTAACCACATATACTGCAGTCAAACTTAACGGAGTGGTGAGATGGGGGGCTAGAAATTTTAAGAGAAATATATCAGCATGGTTACTTATTTTAGATATAGGTAAGGGTTTTAATGATTATGGTAAAGAATGGATTTGGGTAGGAGCTGTTTAATGATTATCTAACTTTATTATAAGTTTCAATGGCAATAGACATAGTTCAAAGGGATGAGGGACAATGATTAATGTATATGTTGTTGTAACCAACTGAAGCAAGAGATAGTTCCTGATGAGAAGCAGGAATCGACCCCAAGAACTAGCCAAGATCGGCCACACAGTTTAAACAGAAGCCAAAGGACGACTGCGCCTGTGCAGAAGCAAGAGGTAAAGAGTTCATCGCGAAGAAGACATACAGCCTTCATCTTTATGACCACCACAAGGAGGCATTGCGCAGGCTCAGTTAGGAGGGACTTAAGGAAATGACTTCTTGGAACTAATTTTAATATGAAGCGGGGATAAGTCATGCATATGTATAGGTGTATTAGAAAATCTTATGTATATGTAACACTTTGACTGTTTAAATTTGAAGTAAGTTGCTGCGTTAGGCGCGCACGACTTTGGTGGGACTACCCCCCGTGCTGCCCAGCGCTGAATGAACATACCTACTTTACAATCTCACTGATTGTGGAGTCTGTATCCACACGTCAGTTTGGCGAGCCAGCCAGGAGACTCTCTGCTCGGCTGCGGGACCGACTGCGGAGCGGACGCCCCTAGGCACGCCCCGAGCACTTTCCTCGGAGGAGCCTCCGCTGCCAGCCGCTCACTGCGGGAGCAGACAACAACCTCCTGAAGCCGCGGACCAAACGGTATGTTTCACAAAGGGAGCCTGTAAAAGTACAGGCCGGGACAGCTGGTAAATCGCGCAGAGATGTCTGGCGTGCAGCGTAGTCCCCGTATGGGAGGAGGGTACCCTGTATGGTAACAAGGGGGGATTTGCTGACCGATAGAGCAGCCACCAACGATCTTGGGGGTAGATTGAGCAAATCCGGGGTGACCACTGCATCCTGGTATCGGGAGCCAGGACGGACCTGTCGATGACTGGTATATAAGAGGCAGGAGAAGGGTAAGCGCAACCCTCGCAATTGCGCTAGGTGCATTTTTGGGGTAAGTGGACCCCCTCGCAATTGCGTTTGGTACATTTTTGCAGCTGCTGAAAGGTTGTCAACTGGAGCGATGATTGTATGATGCGAATGTTTGGAAATTTAATGTTAAAGATTTTGTGTGATGTTGAGATTTATATGTTTGTTAATGTGTAAATGTCTAAAACTGTGAATTGAATGTTTGAGTAAAAGAGACGCAGCTCAGCTGCAGAGCGTGTGTAGAGTTCTGATCTGCAGTTTTGTAACTCCACAAGGGGTACGACCGGAGACGAACAAAGTGTGACTCCCTGATGATTTGGAACTTGAATTTATATGTTAGCGTTGTAACTGTAAGTTTGAGTTTGATTATCTTAATCATTTTGTGGTGTTGGTATAAGAAAGTCCCTGTATGGTGCATCGCATAAATGTGGGTATTATTTGAATGGTGTCCTTTACATCCAGGAAATGAGTGTATGCCCTCATATGTCCTGGAATGCATGTGGTGTAAACAGAGGTTGCAAATAGATTGTGGAGGAGATATTGAATGCCCTGAGTGTCGGGTTTGGACTCCCTGGGATAAGAGGGGAAGGGCTACGTATACAGTTGGGATTGTTTGTGGTTGGAAAGGTAGCCGAAATAGTGAAATTGGTGTGTGGAAAGGAAAATTTAATCCCAGAAATTCGGGACATGTGGGAGGACAACTGGGAGAAGACTATAAAGAGGTGTAAGAAACAATTTGCATGGAAGCTTATTAAAAGGAGAAGTTATAAAATGGGAAACAATCAAGGGGGAATATTGAGGAAGAGCCCTCTGGGCTGTGTGCTTGCACACTGGAAGGATATTGTTGGAACAAGGGGCACAGAGAATAAAAAGACTCTTATTAAATATTGCAATCAATGGTGGCCATTCTATAAGCTAGAAGGTGATGCTAAGCGGCCACTTAATGGGTCAATAGATTATAATACTCTATTACAACTAATGCTGTTTTTAAGGAGAGAAGGAAAATGGGATGAGGTTTCGTATGCAGACATGTTTTTCACCCTCCGAAACCACCCGGAGTGGCAAAGGGACTGTGGAATGATACCCCCACAGGACCCCATGGTGCTTGCACTTGAGCGAGAGAATGGCAAGGAGCTTAGAGGTAAACTGAGGCGGTGCTGTTCGGCATGTAGTATTGGACAAAGATGTACAAAGACCAATAAAATTCATCAGGTACCAGAACAAGATCTAACTGATTTGTTTAAGCCTCCCCCTCAACCACAGGAACAGGATGCAGACTCGGATAGAACTCCAACCCCTCCGGACAGCCCTGTATCTTCCCGTACTAGGAAGAAAACTACCTCAACAGCTTTACAAGCACCTCTCCGAGAGGCGGTGAGGCCGGATGGTGGGACGATGTTAATCAAAGTACCTTTTTCTACTGCTGACCTAGGGGAATGGAAAAAGGTTGCAAAAGATTATAGGAGTGATCCGGTAAGTGTAACTAAGCATTTCCAATTTATTATAAAATGGCATAACCCTGATTGGAAGGATATACAGCTATTATTGGAATACATGACTGAGAGAAACAGCTGATTTTAAAAACAGCAGGGAACCTAGCTGAAGATCATTATAAGATTACAGGAGGGGACATTAAGGAATATTTCCCTCTCCAAGACCCAAAGTGGGACGTTAATACATCTGCACATATGGAAAGATTGCAGGGGTATCAGGATTGGATTACAAAAGGAATGGAGAGGGCAATCCCCAAAACTATAAATTGGTCAGCTTTATATGCAGTCAAACAAGAGTCCTTCTGAGTCTCCATCCGAATTCCTGGATCAACTGAGGGATGTGATGCGCCGTAGCACACCGCTGGACCCTGGGTCAGAGGTAGGAATATAACAATTGGTCTCCCTGTTTTTGGGTCAATCTACAAGGGATATAAGGCGCAAACTTCAGAAATTACGCCCTACAGAGGGTAGGAATTTAGAAATATTATTGGATGAAGCATGGAGAGTATTTAGTAACAGAGAGGAAGGATATAGGCAGGGGCAAAGGAAATTAATGGCTGTTATCCAGGAAGAAAGAGGAAGAGGGCCTAGACGAGACTTGCCCCGACTGGGCAAGGATCAATGTGCTTTGTGTAAGAAATTTGGTCATTGGAAAAAGGAATGCCCAAAGAATAAGAAAGAAAATCAGAGGACTCAAACAGGAAGAACGGTAGCTCATGTGAAGGGAGATTGACGGGAACCTGGGGAATCTACCCTAGCGGATCTACTGGTTATAGTTAAGCTAGGGAAAACACAACAGGAAGTAGAATTTTTGATAGATACAAGAGTAACATACCCAGTTTTAAACCAAGCCTTGATGCCCCTGGGAGATGATTATGTCATGGTGAAAGGATCAACTGGCCAAAGTGAGAATACATATTTTTGTAAACCTTTAGAATATAAATTAGGAAAACAATGGAGCACTCACAAATTTTTATATATGCCTAATTCCCCAAAGGCACTTTTGGGAAGGGACTTGTTGGAACAATTGGGAGCAAAAATTGTATTTGAAAAGGGAGAAATTACTCTGGAGGTAAAAGATCAGCAGTATATCCAAATATTGAGCTTTACCTTAACCAGTCTACCCCTAGAAGGAAGCATTAATGAGGACATCTTAAACCAAGTGTACCCGGGGTATGGACTACTGATGTACCTGGAAGAGCGAAAAGTGCTCCACCTGTTGAAGTTAGGATCAAGGAAGGCCGAAAACCAGTAAGAATTAAACAATATCCCCTAAAGAAGGAAGACAGAGAAGGAATCCGGCCGGTGATAGAAAAATTTTTACAGCTGGGATTACTAAAAGAGTGTGAGTCTGAATTTAATACCCCTATATTACCTGTTCGGAAGCCCGATAGGCCATATAGGGTGGTCCAAGACTTACGTGCGGTAAATAGGATAACTGAAGACCTTTACCCGGTAGTGGCAAACCCATATACCCTGCTAACCGTATTAACACCTGCATTGACTTGGTTTACTGTTTTAGATTTGAAGGATGCTTTCTTTTGCCTCCCTCTCCATGAAGCCAGTCAAAAGTTGTTTACATTTCAATGGAAAAACCCCAAGAGTGGTCGAAAGACCCAGCTCACTTGGACGGTGTTGCCACAAGGATTTAAGAATAGTCCTACCATTTTTGGCATTCAGCTTGCAAAGGACTTCTTAGAATCCTGGGAAACCCCGTCTGACGAGGGAAAATTGTTGCAGTATGTGGATGATATCCTGCTCGCCACCAAGACAGAAAAAGATTGTATGACATAGACGGTGAATCTGTTGAACTTCCTGGGACTCCAGGGGTACCGAGTATCCAAGAAAAAGGCACAAGTAATGCAACGTAAAGTGAATTATTTGGGCTATGAAATTAGTGCAGGACAAAGAACTTTAGGACAGGCTCGTAAGGAGGCAATATGCCAAACCCCTCTAGAGACCTCGGACAGTAAAGGAGTTACGAACTTTTCTGGGAATGACGGGGTGGTGCCGATTGTGGATCTATAATTATGGATTGCTTGTTAAACCACTGTATGCATTGACAGCCACTGAGCAGAAACACCTTGAGTGGAACAAGGAGACCGAACGAGCCTCTGAGCTACTGAAAAAGGCTTTGATGTCGGCCCCGGCCTTAGGACTCCCAGATGCGAGTAAGCCGTTTCTTCTTTACTCCCACGAGAAGCAGGACATTGCCCTGGGAATATTAACACAAAACCTGGGTCCATATTGACGGGCAGTTGCCTACCTCTCTAAGCAGTTAGACACGACTGCAAAAGGTTGGCCTGGATGCCTGCGGGCGGTTGCAGCTGTAATACTGAACATACAGGAAGCCCGAAAGTTTACTCTGGGCCAGAAAATGACTGTTTTGGTGTCTCACACAGTATCAGCAGTACTGGAAGCGAAAGGTGGACATTGGCTCTCTCCGCAAAGATTCCTGAGATATCAAGCTATATTGGTAGAGCAGGATGATGTGGAAATTGTAGTCACTAACATTGTCAACCCAGCTTCTTTTCTCAGCGGGAACACAGGAGAACCGGTACATCATGACTGCTTGAAAACCATCGAAGCAACGTATGCCAGTCGCCCAGACCTGAAAGACAGCCCCATGGAAAACGGGGAAACTTGGTTCACAGACGGAAGCAGTTATGTCCTAAATGGTAATCGACATGCAGGATACGCCGTCACCACCAGCCAAGAGGTAATAGAATCAGGGGCTTTGCCCATGAACACCTCCGCACAGAAGGCAGAAATAATTGCTCTAACCCGCGCCCTGGAATTGGCCCAGGGCAAAGTTGTGAACATTTATACAGACTCAAAATATGCCTTTGGAGTTGTACACGCACATGGAGCAATTTGGAAGGAGAGAGGACTATTGAATTCCCAAGGGAAAAACATCAAACATGCAGAAGAGATTTTGAAGCTACTGGAGGCTGTCCAGCTCCCTAAGAAAGTAGCAATTATGCATATTAAGGCACACCAGAAAGTGAGCTCTGATTTGGAGAAAGGGAATGAACTGGCGGACAGAGAGGCAAAACAAGTGGCCAAAACAAAGGTAAAAATAGAAGGGGCTTTAATTCCTGATAGACAAGTCTCCCTGAAAGGTAAGCCAGAATATACCAAGGGAGATCAGAGGCTTATTACAGATTTAGAAGGGTCATATAATGAAGAGGGGTGGGCTTATACCCCACAAGGAAAGTTAATCATTCCCTCTTGCTTTTTATGGCATTTGATACGGGAGGAGCATAGCAAAAGGCATTGAGGAACAGAGGCTCTGTATAAACATTTAATAAAAGAAATCATAGCTAGAAATTTGTATACCACGGTGAGACAGGTGACACAACATTGTGATCTTTGCCTCCAGACTAATCCTAAGAATACCCACTGTCGTGGTTTCAGCCCAGCCGGTAACAAAGGACCACGCAGCCGCTCGCTCGCTCGCTCGCTCCTCCCGCCCCCCTCCGGTGGGATAGGGAGGAGACGGAGGAGAGAAAAGAAAAAAAAAAAACTGGAACCTCGAGGGTTGAGATAAGGGCAGTTTACTGGGACAACACAAAAAAAGGTTACAACAACAACAACGGTACTAATGAAAGAATATACAAAAAGAGTGATGCACAGTGCAACTGCTCACCACCTGGAACCCGACGCTCCGCCACCGAAAGTCGAGAGACCTCCCCCCGGCCCGCTCCCCATTTATATACTGAGCATGATGTCACATGGTATGGAATAGCTCCTTGGCTAGTTCAGGTCAGCTGCCCCGGCTATGCCCCCCCACCTCCCAGGTTCCTGTAAAAATTAACTCTATCCCAGCTGAACCCAGGACATTATCCACCCCTTATTCTATACCATCTACATCATGCCCAGATCTTACATTTTCCAATAAACTACTACCACTTTCCTTGTCATATATATATATATGTATATGAACATCCCCCTCCCATTGCTCTCAATGTAGTTTTCAGCAGTCCATTGTATCGTTCGATTTTTTCCGGAGGCTGGTGCATGATAAGGGATGTGATATACCCACTCAATGCCATGTTCTTTGGCCCAGGTGTCTATGAGGTTGTTTCGGAAGTGAGTCCTGTTGTCCGACTCGATTCTTTCTGGGGTGCCGTGTTGCCATAAAACTTTCTCTTCAAGGCCCAGGATAGTGTTCTGGGCAGTGGCGTGGGACACAGGATATGTTTCCAGCCATCCAGTGGTTGCTTCCACCATTGTAAGCACATGGCGCTTGCCTTGGCGGGTTCGTGGGAGTGTGATATAGTCAATCTGCCAGGCCTCCCCCTGTTTATATTTCAGCCATCGCCCTCCATGCGACAGGGGTTTTAACCGCTTGGCTTGCTTAATTGCAGCACATGTTTCACATTCATGGATAACCTGTGCAATAGTGTCCATGGTCAAGTCCACCCCTCGATCACGAGCCCATCTATATGTTGCATCTCTTCCCTGATGGCCCGAGGTATCATGGGCCCACTGAGCCATAAATAGCTCACCCCTATGTTGCCAGTCCAGGTCCACTTGAGACACTTCAATCTTGGCAGCCTGATCTGCCTGCTGGTTGTTTTGATGTTCTTCAGTGGCCCGACTCTTGGGTACATGAGCATCTACGTGACGTACTTTTACCACTAGCTTCTCTATCCGAACAGCAATATCTTGCCACAGTGCGGCCGCCCAGATGAGTTTACCTCTGCGCTGCCAGTTGCTCTTCTTCCATTGCTGTAGCCACCCCCATAGGGCATTTGCCACCATCCATGAGTCAGTACAGAGACAGAGCACTGGCCACTTCTCTCTTTCAGCAATGTCTAACGCTAGCTGGATGGCTTTCACTTCTGCAAACTGACTAGATTCACCTTCTCCTTCAGCGGTTTCTGCGACTAGTCGTGTAGGACTCCATACAGCAGCCTTCCACCTCCGATGTTTTCCCACAATGCGACAGGACCCATCAGTGAACAGGGCATATTGCCTCTCATTTTCTGGCAGTTTATTATACAGCGGGGCCTCTTCAGCCTGTGTCACCTCCTCCTCTGGCGACATTCCAAAATCTTTGCCTTCTGGCCAGTCCGTGATCACTTCCACAATTCCTGGGCGACTGGGGTTTCCTATGCGAGCTCGTTGTGTGATCAGTGCGGCCCACTTACTCCACGTGGCATCAGTCACGTGATGTGTAGAGGAGACCCTCCCTTTGAACATCCAGCCCAGCACTGGCAGTCAGGGTGCTAAGAGGAGCTGTGTTTCAGTACCAACCACTTCTGAGGCAGCTCAAACTCCTTCATATGCTGCCAATATCTCTTTTTCAGTTGGAGTATAGCGAGCCTCGGATCCTCTGTATCCCCGACTCCAAAACCCCAGGGGTCGGCCTCGGGTCTCCCCAGGTGCTTTCTGCCAGAGGCTCCAGGTAGGGCCATTCTCCCCAGCTGCACTACAGAGCACATTTTTAACATCTTGTCCTGCCTGGACTGGCCCAAGAGCTACTGCATGAACAATCTCCCGCTTAATTTGTTCAAAGGCTTGTCGTTGCTCAGGCCCCCATTTAAAATCGTTCTTCTTCCGGGTAACTTGGTAGAGAGGACTTACAATTTGACTGTAATTTGGAATATGCATTCTCCAAAAGCCCACAACACCTAAGAAAGCCTGTGTTTCCTTTTTATTAGTCGGTGGGGACATAGCTGCTATTTTGTTGATCACATCCATAGGGATGTGACGACGCCCGTCTTGCCATATTACTCCTAAGAACTGGATCTCCTGTGCAGGTCCCTTGACCTTACTTTCTTTTATGGCAAAACCAGCCTTCAAAAGGATTTGGATTATTTTCTTCCCTTTCTCAAAAACTTCTTCTGCTGTGTTGCCCCATACAATGATGTCATCAATGTATTGCAGGTGTTCTGGAGCTTCACCTTTTTCCAGTGCAGCCTGGATCAGTCCATGGCAAATAGTGGGGCTGTGTTTCCACCCCTGGGGCAGTCGATTCCAGGTGTACTGGACGCCCCTCCAAGTGAAAGCAAACTGTGGCCTGCACTCCGCTGCCAAAGGAATGGAGAAAAATGCATTAGCAATGTCAATTGTGGCATACCACTTAGCTGCCTTTGATTCCAGTTCATATTGAAGCTCTAACATATCTGGCACAGCAGCGCTCAGCGGTGGCGTGACTTCATTCAGCCCACGATAATCTACTGTTAGTCTCCATTCCCCATTAGATTTCCGCATGGGCCATATGGGACTATTAAAGGGTGAGTGAGTCTTGCTGATCACTCCTTGGCTCTCCAATTGGCAAATCAGCTTATGGATGGGGATCAGGGAGTCTCGGTTGGTGCGATATTGCCGCCGGTGCACCGTTGTGGTAGCAATTGGCACCTGTTGTTCTTCAAGCTTCAGCAACCCCACAACCGAAGGGTCTTGAGAGAGACCAGGCAGGGTAGACAGCTGTTCAATCTCCTCCGTCTCCAATGCAGCTATACCAAAGGCCCAACGGTACCCTTTTGGGTCCTTGAAATACCCCCTCCTGAGATAATCTATACCAAGGATGCACGGGGCCTCTGGGCCAGTTGCAATGGGGTGTTTATGCCACTCATTCCCGGTTAGACTCATTTCAGCTTCCAATACGGTTAGCGCTTGCGATCCCCCTGTCACACCAGAGATACAGATGGGTTCTGCCCCTTCATAACTTGATGGCATTAGGGTGCATTGTGCACCAGTGTCTACTAGAGCCTTATATTCCTGTGGGTCTGATGTGCCAGGCCATCGAATCCACACTGTCCAGTAGACTCGGTTGTCCCTCTCCTCCACCTGGCTGGAGGCAGGGCCCCTCTAATCCTGGTTAGAATATCCGTTACTCACTTTTCGCACACGTGAATCAGAAGTCCCTTCAAGAGGATCAGAAATGGGATCAGCCCATCTACTGCATCTGGGGGACTGCTCACGGGAAACTGGAGCAGCAGCTTTCCAAGAAGAATCCTCTTTTCTGGTTGCTTTTTCTCACAACTCCTGTACCCGTGCATCCAGGACTGAGGTAGGTTTTCCATCCCACTTCCTCATGTCCTCTCCATGGTCACGCAGGTAAAACCACAGGTTAGCCCGTCATGTGTACTTTCTCTCTCCTCTCTCTTGGGCAGAGGAGTGCTTACTCCCAATAGCTGCGATGCGGGCCTGTACAGGTGGGGAGGAGGACATATCCACTTTGAATTGCTAGAACTCTCGGACAATTCCTCTACAGCCAAGACACAGGCCTGTAGGGAGGAAGAGAGACTTCCTTCGTATTGCCGGAGTTGGACAGCCAATTCGTCCACCGTTTGTCCATAGCCTTCTTTCCAGGACATTACTGCCAATGAGTTGGCATAGGTTGGTGGTGCACTTCGTAGAAACTTCCGCCACATGGGTCGTGTGCATTGGACTTCATCTGGATCTGTGGGTGACTGCGCATTTTCTGGATCATTATAAATCACCTCCAGCACGGCTAATTTCCTCAGGTACTGGATACCTCTCTCCATGGTGGTCCACTTGCCTTGGTGACATGTAACATCATCCTTGAAGGGGTATCTTTCCTTCACACCTAACAGAAGTCGCCTCCAGAGGCTGAGGACTTGTGTTTTTCTCCCAATCGCCTTGTCGATGCCCCCTTCCCTAGACAGAGATCCCAACTGCTTGGCTTCCTTACCCTCTAATTCCACACTACTAGCCCCATTATCCCAGCATCGGAACAGCCAGGTAACAATGTGCTCACCTGGGTGGTGGCTAAAATCTTTTCGCATGTCACGCAACTCACTCAGGGATAGAGATTGGGTAATTATTTCAGGTTCTGCCTCTTCCTCCTGTTCTCGCGATGACCCTGGTTCATCTTCATCTCTCACTAAGCGAACTGATTTCTTTGTGTGTTTCTTTTTCTGTACAAGTGCAACTGATACTGGCACAGGTTGGTTCTCTGGTTTAGCTGCAGTATCTGTCAGCGGGGTAGGGGTAGCCACACTGCCTGTTGCCGGGGTTTGGGTAGCCACGGTGCCTGTTGTCCTGTTTTCCATCTTTTCCCCCTTTTCCCCCTGAGGGTGCTGCCTAATATCGAGCAGTGTTTGGTAGATACTGGCCAGGGCCCAGCACAGTGCAGTGACTTGTACGTCTTTGGAATAGCCACAGCATTTTTCTTTCAAATATTCTACCACTTCATGAGGGTTCTGTAGTTGTTTGGGAGTGAACTTCCAAGCCACTGGAGGTGAGAAGTTCTCTAGATACCTGCCCATATCCTCCCACATGCCGTGCCACCCATGAATATCCAGCTTTGGGGCAGATCTCTGGGTGGTACTCTTAAAGAGCCTTTTTGTAGCCCTAAACAAGACCTGAAACATATTCAGGAGGCATAGCACTAACAGCACACTGGCTTGCGCATCCCAAGGATATTCAAAATTCTCAAAAGCTGTTGTAATTAGTCGGAAGGAGAGAAGGGAGGCGAACGGACGGGGGGAAGTATCCCCCCCTAACTTCCCCATGGAGTGAGTGTAATTACCAATAAAATGCGATAGAAGGTGCCCGAAGTATGGAAATGATGTCACTGCCTCATACAGATACCAGCTTAACCTCATGACCAGTGATGTAATCATTTCACAAGTCGACATTGCCCAGTACAGCAAAATGATAATCCCAATCACTCTCCCAGAGGTGAGAAACGTGACTACAGGCAATACATAGAGCATATAAGAACTTACAAAACGCCACCATGTAAACAAATGAATCAACATTGTGACTAACATCTATTTATCTAATATAAGAAATGCGTATGACAAATTTGTTTCAAGACACTCTGGCCAGATCTGTCATTATCTCAACCCTTCCTGCCCCACGTTGGGCGCCAAAAAAGACTGTCGTGGTTTCAGCCCAGCCGGTAACAAAGGACCATGCAGCCGCTCGCTCACTCCTCCCGCCCCCCTCCGGTGGGATAGGGAGGAGACGGAGGAGAGAAAAGAAAAAAAAAAAACCTGGAATCTCGAGGGTTGAGACAAGGGCAGTTTACTGGGACAACACAAAAAAAGGTTACAACAACAACAATGGTACTAATGAAAGAATATACAAAAAGAGTGATGCACAGTGCAACTGCTCACCACCCAGAACCCGACGCTCCGCCACCGAAAGTCGAGAGACCTCCCCCCGGCCCGCTCCCCATTTATATACTGAGCATGATGTCACATGGTATGGAATAGCTCCTTGGCTAGTTCAGGTCAGCTGCCCCGGCTATGCCCCCCCACCTCCCAGGTTCCTGTAAAAATTAACTCTATCCCAGCTGAACCCAGGACACCCCCAAGCTGGAAATGAGTCAGATTGGAAAAGGCAATGGGTCTGGACAATAATGCAAATTGATTTTATAGAACTTCCAAAAAAAGGGGGGTATCGATATTTATTGGTATTAACAGATACCTTTTCAGGTTGACCAGAAGCATTCCCAACGAGAACGGCTAAGGCTCGGGAGGTAACCAAAATATTGATACAAGAGATAATACCACGTTTTAGGGTTCCAGCAACCATATCCTCTGACAGAGGACCACATTTTGTTTCAAAACAGTACAACAAATTAGCTGCTATTTGAGTATAGATTGGTAACTTCATACTCCATATCAGCAATGGTTGAGACTTTAGCCAACACCACTGCTGACACTCTAGGGAAGTTACAAGCTGAAATTGATTCCTTGACAAAGATGACGATACAAAACCGCCTTGCATTAGATATGTTAACTGCCAAGGCGGGGGGGGTATGTGTGCTTATAAATCAAAGCTGCTGTACTTATTTAGATGAAAGATGACAAGTAGAAACAGATATTGGAAAGATTTGAGAGGTCTCCAAGGAATTACATCTTGTTACCATGGATGATACATCATGGGGATTTACTGAAGTATGGGATAAATTGACCTCCTGGTTACCAAATCTGGCATGATTGAAACAGCTATTTGTTACCATAATAGTAATTATTCTCTTGTCAATGGTCCTTTGCATAGTGGTGCAGTGTAGCCTATGGTGCTTTAAAAGCACAGGAGACTCATACAGTGAATGGAAGAAGAATCAGTTGAGGCGTAAACTAGAATCTAACAAATATTTTGAAAGAATGTTAGACAGAGAAACCATGTATTAATAGTAAAAGAATTTACTAAATTTTCAGAAAAAGGGGGGACTGAGATGGGGGGCTAGAAATTTTAAGAGAAATATATCAGCATGGTTACTTATTTTAGATATAGGTAAGGGTTTTAATGATTATGGTAAAGAATGGATTTGGGTAGGAGCTGTTTAATGATTATCTAACTTATAATAAAGTTTCAATGGCAATAGACATAGTTCAAAGGGATGAGGGACAATGATTAATGTATATGTTGTTGTAACCAACTGAAGCAAGAGATAGTTCCTGATGAGAAGCAGGAATCGACCCCAAGAACTAGCCAAGATCGGCCACACAGTTTAAACAGAAGCCAAAGGACGACTGCGCCTGTGCAGAAGCAAGAGGTAAAGAGTTCATCGCGAAGAAGACATACAGCCTTCATCTTTATGACCATCACAAGGAGGCATTGCGCAGGCTCAGTTAGGAGGGACTTAAGGAAATGACTTCTTGGAACTAATTTTAATATGAAGCGGGGATAAGTCATGCATATGTATAGGCATATTAGAAAATCTTATGTATATGTAACACTTGACTGTTTAAATTTGAAGTAAGTTGCCACGTTAGGTGCGCATGACTTTGGTGGGACTACCCCCCGTGCTGCCCAGTGCTGAATAAACATACCTACTTTACAATCTCACTGATTGTGGAGTCTGTTTCCGCACGTCAGTGGGACCCTGGATCCATTATACTCAGATCAAGAAGGGACTCCCTCCAGATAAGTGGATTGAAGAAAAACAGAAAGAGAATTCTCTGCATCTAAAATCTAAAAGAGTTAATTCATAAATTGTACTCGAGAGCAGGGCACAGTATGTTTTTGTTTACTATTGTGATAATCTGTTCATGATTTTGATAGGAATATGGAATCCAAAATTTTAATCATCAACTTGATGACACTAACAGAATTAAGGGATTGGAAGATAATTTAATTTTGAAATTGATTCAGGGGTTTGGCAAATTACAAAACACTCCAGCAAAAATCCAGTAGAATGGGGAATTCTTGCATTGAAAGAGCCACCAGTGGTAAACTTAAGCAAAACCTTAAAAGCAAATGCAACTTGCTACCTCATATGGACTGAGATGTATATTCCAGGTAGTGATTATGAGACAGGTTTATCTTCCTGTTATACATACCACATAGAAACTGGAGGACCTGAGACAGGAGAGTTTGAGACTTTTGATGAGAAGCCTACTCCAAAGGTTAACTGTCCTACACGCAAGGATCCAATGAATTGGAGAAACCCCATGGAAGATAACCGGCCTGAGACATATGGTCAAAAGATAGATATGAACCTTAGTCCATGGTGTTTTGAATAGACAGGACAATTTATAAATACTAGCAATCAGTATGATGAGATTATCATGAATCCCAAGGATGGAGAATATGCCCCTGAATGGAACTGTACTCAAGTGTTCAACTGCTTTCATATGGGAGTTTTGAAAAACATAACAGGGGTGGAAAAAGCATTGTGAATTGGATGTCAATGTCAAAATTTAATTGTAGAGAAACAAGATGTAGTCCCAAGACAAGTCCAATGCCACGCAAAAACCATTTCATCTCCAGGATATACTGTGTGGGTTTTAAGTGATGGAACTTGGACAAATAGACTTCATCTTGATATCGCAAATCATCAAATTACCTTAGGGGTGTTAACATTATGCCCATTGTGGAGAAAGAATCCTCTGACCCCTCATCTATGGGGAAAGGTTAAAAGGGAGTCAAATGCGGACCCATGGCATGGCCCCTCAATGGCCACAGAAGTAGGATGGGCCATGGAAGCACTTTTAACCCCCAGAATAATGGCTTTTGAAAACCAAGTATTATTCACTAACCTCACTTGACAAATGTGAAACGGGGAGCCAAAGGAACCTTAGTAGATATAGTAGATATATGGATGTAGATAGGAAATGTTTAATAATTATCTAGCTTATAGTGAAGTTAAAGAAATTTCAGTAGAGGTAGACATGGCCCAAGAGGATGAGAAGTGATGCTTAACATTTGCAGTGTTGGCCCAAGAGGATGAGAAGTGATGCTTAACGTTTGCATTGTTGAGGCTGGCTGGGGCAGGAGATAGTCCCTGATAAGAAGCAGCAGTCGACCCCAAAAACCAGCCAAGACTGGCCTTGTGACTTCTTGGAACTAATTTTAATATGAAGCAGGGATAGATCATGCCTATGTATAGGCGTATTGTGAAACTCCATGTATATGTAACACTTGACTGTATAAATTTGAAGCGAACTGCCGAGTCAGGCGCGCACGACTTTGGTGGGACTACCCCCCCCCGTGCTGCCCAGCACTGAATAAACATACCTACTTTACAATCTCACTGATTGTGGAGTCTGTTTCTGCACGTCAAATGGACAGTTCAGCAAATGCAACAGAAAAAGGATTGCTTATCGTAAACAAACAGGTTCAAGTAAATAGCGAGATGACCTTACAAAATCGCTTAGCTCTAGATTTGTTGTTGACCAAAGAAAAGGGACTATGCGGATATCTCAAACTGGATAAGGAACATTGTTGTTTCCACATTCCCAATGTGACTGAAGATCTTAATAAACAAATTGACCAAATCAGGGAGGTGGCAAAAGAGACCAAAGAATTGCGAGAAAGTGCTGAAAACAATTGGATAAACAAAATTCTACAAAGCATAGGTGGATGGTCCCTTGCAGGATGGTTAGCTAGTTTGATCCAAAGTGTGATTATTATAGTAGTAGTGATAATAATCATTGTGATGCTAATTGGATGCATGAAACAAGCAATTGTGCGGACTCTGCTTGTCCAGGATGTAATGATGATTAAAGATCTTGGAAGTCTCAAATAAAATATTTAGAACTTCCAAAGGGGAGAATTGTTGCCTCAAGCCTTCAAAAGACTGATTAACAAATAAGAAGGCAGTGATAGTTTAAAGAAAAAAAACTAAAACATGAGAAGTGTGGTATGTTTGCTATTCAAGGACTGTTTAGATTATGTGTACTTAAGGTAAAGCTTAGCTAGTTTAAGATTCTGCTTACAATAAAGGATGCTTAAAGACTCACAGACTTGCTAATTAAGGACAACGAGGGGGTGGCAAGAGAAACAAAGACCCTGGTGTCCTCAGATGACAGCAAGACCATAAAAGGACAAAAGGAGTAGGGGTATTCTTCCCCAAAGGACCACCAAAGACCACCAGAGACCCCTGCGCATGCATAGAAGACTCTGGGATGATTGTTCAAGAGAACAACACATCATGCTTGCTCAACATAATGAATATTCAATAGTTAGGCAGAACATATGTATTGTCCTTGTGGGGGACTTTAACTTTCCAGACATCTGCTGGAAATACAACACAGCAGTGAGTAAACAATGTAGGAGGTTCCTGGAGTGTGTGGAAGATAACTTCTTGACACAGCTGGTGGGTGAGCCAACCAGGGGAGGAGCCTTGCTAGATCTGTTGTTTACGAACAGGGAAGGACTGGTGGGAGGTGTGATGGTTGGAGGATGTCTTGGGCTTAGTGACCATGAAATGATAGAATTTTCAATTCTTGGTGAGGCAAAGAAGGTGATCAGCAAAACCACCACTATGGACTTCCGGAGGGCTAACTTTGGCCTCTTCAAGGCACTGGTTGAGAGAGTCCCTTGGGAGATGGTCCTGAAGGGCAAAGGGGTCCAGGAGGGATGGACATTCTTCAAGAAGGAAATCTTAATGGCTCAGGACCAGGCTATTCCCATGTGCCGCAAGTCGAACCGCCGAGGAAAACGACCAGCCTGGCTGAACAGGGAGCTTTTGCTAGGACTTAAGAAAAAAAAGGAGAGTTTATCATCTCTGGAGTGTTATAGACGCTCGTGACAAATTGGAGGAGCCAATTTGTATTAAATGACAAGATCGAATTTATTAGCAAGCGATAAGAGAGCAAAACAGCGCTGGGCGGCCAGGGAGACAGTGCTCCGCCAAAGGCTCGCGCCAAAAATGGGGAAGAGTCCCTTTATTTATACAGTTTCTAGTTTCTGTCTACGTGACGGCTGGTATCTTCTGCATTGTGTGTGCATTTGTGCCGTCATTTGTTTGTTAGGTGGAACATCTTTCGCTAATCATCGGTACTTAACTGGATACTGTGGTTTTAGATAAGCGAGGAATGTCTCTACCCCCACATGTGATTTCATGAACAAAGTTAACCAGTTCATTACAATCCCCCCTTTTCTATTTTATCCTGATTTTGTTCATTAAATCGATCCAATGCTTCTTTTGCCCACCCGAGGATAGGAGTAATTCCTCCGTCCCCGATTTGTTCGTATTGCTTCCGTAGCAGCATTAAGTGTGCAATTTCTAAGCATCCTTTAACAATAGCGATTAACCTATTGAAAATGCATGGCCCAAAAGTCAAAAATAAGATTAATAAAATAAGAGGTCCTGCAATAGTCGACAATAGGGTGGTTAACCAGGGTGAATAATTAAACATAGACTCATACCAGTTCTGTTGTGATTCCCGGTCTTTTTTTCGTTTTTCTAACCCCTCTCGTAGCTTGGCCATGGTATCTCTACCCCAGTATGGTCAACATATACACAACACTCCTCCCGTAGGGCTGCACATAACCCCCCCTGTTGCATGAACATTAGGTCTAAGCCCCGTCTGTTTTGTAATACTACTTCTGATAAAGACCTAACAGACTGTTCCAGGGCTGTCATGGCCTTTTCTATCCTGGCTAAATCTTCATCGACTGCTACCCTTAAAGATTGAAATTTTTGATTTTGTTGTACGAGGGAGGTTATTCCTGTACCAGCTCCAGCAGCTCCGACTGCCAGGAGTGTTGCCACCGTGAGGGCTGTAAAGGGCTCACGCTTTTGTATATGATGGGTCTGAGTAGTTTGATAGTCATAAACGAAATCTTCGGGATGGTAAATAAGCCTAGGTATCACAGCTACTTGTATACAATATTCAGTTGTCCAATTAAAGACCTTTAGGGATATACAAGGTGTAACCCCAGTTTGGGAACAAATCCACTTAGTATTATCTGCAGGAATTAACCATTCAGCTGTTATTTCTCCTGATTTGCGAGTTGTGTTACATAGGTGTCGTTTGTCTTTTGGGACATTTCTTATACACTTTCCTTTTCCCGATACTTGGGACATTGTTATCCCTTGCTTACGTTCAGATTCCTTATTCCACAAGCACTGAGCTGGATTTGTTCCGTTGGTTTTCTTAAATCTACTGTCCACCCCAATAGCTTCATAAAAGGGTGGCTGAATGTCGTAACATAACCAACAATGCTCAGTTATATTAGGGTAGGTGGTATTCAGTACCTGATAACTGGCTTGAAGCATATTCCACAATGGGCTGACGCTGACTTCGGGTGCAAGAGTCGAGGGTTTGATTTTTACTGATACGCCCGGGATGCTATTTTCAATGACGTTGATGTTAGGAGAGATTGTAACAGTATGTACAATACTGTTACTTCCACCTTCCTCTACCAGGACCGGATTTGGTCCGACATCTGAAGTATGTGGGAAGGGATTTTCTTTTCTTATTTGGATGAACCCTCCTCGATCCGTCCCTGGTTCCCATATTCTTATTCCCCACATCTTCCCATGCAACCATCCTGAATTCTCAGGCTGTCTGATAGTCATATTCAAGCTGGTACAATTCGATTTGTATTTTCCTCCTAATGGTTCCCCGTCATGAGCATAAGAGGGAAGTTTACATCCTTGTGGACTCCATTTTACGTCTAAAAATAAATCAGGATTCCCAACTCTCCATCCAGTAGCTATAGTCTCACAACCCCAATATGCACAATAATAGTGCCCAGGGTAATTGCAATATGAACGGCCTGGGTTTGAAAGCGGGCACATATAAATGGCTGGCTTAATCCCTAACTTCTCTTTACCACAGGAATAGGGAGACACATGCCCTAGCATACTGCATATTGTCACATTAAAGGACGGAGATCCAGGGGTAGTAACAGTTTGCAATACCTTTGATCGATCTGGTTGTATTAAAGACCATTTGAAGGGTTGATGGTGGATGTTCCCACATACCGTAGGTAGATACCATAATAATATCATCCAGACACGGATTGCTGGTGGGGTTCCCCGAGGAGCACCAATAGGTGTCAACGTCAATTCTTGATTTTCTCTCTGCCAGAATATGCCCAGCCGGACTCCCAGAGTCCATCCTTCCCCTCGAAGTGTCTGTTCCCCACTATTACCTGCCGATGGTCTCACGGTGTACTCACGCTCCCTTTTCCGTACGTCTCTGCCTACTCCGCCTACTCCGGTGCCTGGAGCAGCGAGGTTTTTCATCTTCTCGGCAGCAGTAGTACTTCTCAGGGGCGTGTTTTCCACTTACAAAGCCCTTACGGGGCTTAGTTCCTCCTCGGGAACTCGTGCAGGATATTTTATATTGCCTGGGAAATGACAAGACACTCGTAGGATTCAGGGTTATAGGAGCTCTGGGTTTGTTAGGGACTTCCCGCAGTTACTCCCCCACCCTTTGAGGAGGCTGTATTTTGGTCCCCTTCTCCTTTGGGTACACTGTGCACAGCCGTCCCTAGATGGGTGGCTGTTCTTACAGTGTGTCCACCAGCATTCCCTGTACAATTTTTTATTTAAGAGCAGAAGCCGTCTTAGTGGCACGTTTAGTTTGTTTCCACGTAAATCTAATAGCACACTGTTTTATAGTTCTGGACCAATCTTTCTCATATACTTCCCAGGTTTCAGGCACTAATAATTCCCTCCCACAAAGTAATTTCCCGATGTCTATTTTGTCCAACTGGTTCCTATTGGGGAATTGATGCTCTCGACATTCCATACAATAATAAAGTCTCCTACTGGGACTACAATACCATTTCTCACCGCACTTTACACAGTTACGAAACACCCAACTCCAATGGTTGTGGTTATGATGCTTTAAACACGAAATCCCATCAAGATACTCCGATGTCGTAGGGATTTTAGTCTCTACTTCACAACAAAAAGGTAAGTACCGAGGGGTTCCTGCTAGTTTGTATATACCAGCTCCGCCGGTTTGATGAGGTATCCGTTCTGTATGCCAAGGAGCAAAATTCACCACCTGTAGATCATCTCCAGGTGATACCTGGAAATACTGATATAAATTAGGTTTTACCGTTCTTCCAAAAGGATTCATTCACTCGTGCAGCTCCTTTTCTTCCTTATCACTAGTTTCAAGTCCTCTGAAGTCTTTGCTATTTCCCACTGATCTCTGGGTAAAGGTCCTTTAATTCGCGAGGCATGCGTCCATCCTCGTTCTGCAGTCCGGATAGCAGTTTCTGTGGTAAGTAAAACAAGAAAGGGCCCCTCCCACCTAGGAATGAGAGAGGATTCTTTCCAGGCTCTGATCAATACCATATCACCTGGCTTTACTGAATGTATGGATATATCTAGGGGTGGTCTCTGTACTACCATCCCTTTCTTCCACAATTTTTCCCTTCTTTTCATTAGCTGAATTATATATGGGTTAATATTCTCTTCATCTAAAGTGGGGTAGTCGGCTGGACACTCCATATCATAAGGCATGCCATACAACATTTCAAGTGGGGAAATTCCTGTATCTGTCCGGGGCTGAGTTCGAATGTTTAACAAAGCAATTGGTAAACACTTTACCCATGACATCTTGGTTTCTATCATTAATTTAGTCAACTGTTTCTTAATTTCACCATTCATCCGTTCTACCTTGCCAGAGCTTTGGGGATGCCAGGGGGTATGGAATTCCCATTTAATTCCAAAGGGGGCCAGAGCTTCTCTTACCACCTTGGAAACAAAATGGGGGCCTCGATCTGAGTCAATAGTTTCAATATTCCCATATCGGGGTATAATATGTTCTAAAAGTACTTTCACTACTGTATTGGCAGTGGCCCTAGCAGTAGGGAATGCTTCTACATAATGGGTGAGGTGGTCCACTAATACCAGTAGGTGTTTGTACCGTCCCACTTTGGGGAGATCAGTAAAGTCAATCTGTATCTTAGCAAATGGTTGGTGTGCTAACTCCCGTCCTCCTGGTACTTGTTCTCTAAGTCGTTGTTTATTAATTTTCTGACATGTCAAACATCCCTGTACAATTCCCTTAGCCACATTATAAACTCCAATACACATATATTTAATTGCAAACTGATCAACTAATGCTTGAACACCCCAATGGGTCTTTAAGTGCATGCTCTTCATTATTTTCCATGTTAATGCTTTTGGTAATACTTGCCTCCCATCAGGTAATTCCCAATTACCCCCTTTTTCTATTACTCCCATCTCCTTTAATTTGTACATTTCTGGTTTACTAAATTGTGGGTTTAGGATTTTTGACGATTTTTCGTTTGCCAGTGGGGTGACCGTTATAGTCAGCAATGCTGCTGTCTTGGCCTCTTGGTCAGCCAGGTTATTCCCCCGAATTTCAGGAGATGTTCCCCTTTGATGTCCTCTAACATGTACTACCGCAATCCTCTCGGGCCCCCTAAGTGCCCGTAGGATTTTAACAATTAGCTCCTCATGGATTAAACCCTTTCCTTGGGAATTAATAAGTCCCCGTTCCTCCCAAATTTTTCCAAACGTGTGTACTACTCCATATGCATATTTCGAATCAGTATATACCGTTCCCTTTTTGCCCTTTAAAAGTTCCAATGCTCTAAATATTGCGTACAACTCGCAGGCCTGCGCTGACCAACTAGGGCTGAGAGGCCCAGATTCCTTTACTTTTAGGCTTTCCCCATCTACAATTGCATACCCTGACTTTCTTTTTCCTGCTATTACTCGAGATGATCCATCAGCAAATAACTTCTCTCCCTCTCCCAATTCTACTTCTTCTAGATCTGGCCTAATTTTCGTTTGTTCTTCAATGGTTTGGAGGCAATTATGTGTTAGCTCCTCTTCAGGACCCCCATACAAAAACTGTGCCGGGTTCTGCAAGCTTGTTGTTCCGATCTCCAATTTAGGGGAATGGATTAGGATCCCCTCATATTTTAAAAGCCTGGCATCGGTGATCCATTTTTCAGCCTTTTGTTGGAGAACCCCTCGAATATTATGGGGAGAGAACACCCTTAATTCACTTCCAAATGTTACCTTATTCACTTCTTCCACGATCAGGGCTACAGCAACGACTGCCTGTAAACAGGTGGGCCACCCTCTACTGACGGGGTCTAATAATTTGGAAATATACCCTACGGGTTTCTTTTTCCCTGCCCACTCCTGGGTCAAAACCCCGTATGCTGTCCCCTCCTCAGTGGCCACAAATAAATAAAAGGGTCTCTTCACATCAGGCAAACTCAAGACAGGGGCGTTAACTAGATCAGCTTTAAGACTCTCTAATCTCTCCTCATCCTCTTGGGTCCATTTAAGCAATCCATCCATAGTTAACTTTTGATACAAAAATCGCACTTTCGCACTAAAGTTCTCAATCCACTGCCTACAATACCCAAATAGCCCCAACAATTGTCTAATCTGTCGTTTATTCCTCGGGGCTTTCAGTGATAAAATTCCATTTACTCGTTCGGGGTCTAACTTCTTAGTCCCCTTGCTTATCCAGTGTCCTAAATATTTTACCTCCTCTTCCACAAACTGTAGTTTCGACCGTGATATTTTGAGGCCTTGAAGGCTCAAGAAATTTAACAACCGTATGCTTTCTTTTCTGACTGCCTCTTGATTTTCTCCTGCCAACAATAAGTCATCCACATACTGTACTAACACGACCCCATCTTGCAGCCGGTATTCCCGTAGAATCCTTTCTAGGGCTTGTCCAAATAAGTTTGGGGATTCCGTAAACCCTTGGGGAAGTACAGTCCACCTTAACTGCTGTCTCCTATGAGTGTCTGGGTCTTCCCACTCGAAGGCAAAATAATCCCTACATTCCTCCTTTAGAGGGCATGACCAGAATGCATCCTTAAGATCTATTACACTATACCATTGATTCTCGGGCCCCAATTGACTCAACAGGGTGTGTGGGTTTGCCACTACCGGGAACCGGCTGACAGTTCGTTTATTGATTTCCCTTAGGTCATGCACCAACCGATAGCTGCCATCGGATTTCTTTACTGGTAAAATCGGGGTATTAAAAGGGGACATGCAGGGTTCAAGTAACCCTTTTCCCAATAGTCTCTCGATCTCAGGTTTTAGTCCCCTTCTCCCCTCATTAGATAAGGGATATTGTTTAATTCTCACTGGAATCTCGGGGTTCTTAATAACCACCTCAAACGGTTCAATATCCAGTTTTCCAACTGTTTTGGGAGTATACCACACTTAGGGGTTAATTTGTTTCTCGTCCACCTCTGTAAGGGGACAAAGCCTGATTTTTAACTCTTCCTTTTCCATGTCCACCCGAATCCCCATCTTTACGATTAAATCCCTACCTAATAAGTTGTATTCCGCTTCAGGTACTAACAACAGCGTTCCAATTCCATATCGGCAACTTGATTCCACCGCCACATCTTTTATAACGGGGACCCTAAATGGTTCCCCTTTTGCTCCAATTACATTAACTTTATCCCCGGATATTTTACATCCTGGAGGTAATGATTGTACAGTAGATCTTTCGGCTCCGGTATCCACAAGAAAGGTCACCTCCTGGCGCTGAGGACCCACTTTTAAAGTTATCAAGGGCTCTTTCTTACCAGGGGTCCTCAGCACATAGAGCCCCTGACCCCGCTAATCCTCCCGGAACGCTTTCTCATCCTGAATCCTTTTTCTACATTCTCTCTTCATGTGTCCTTTTTTCCCGCAATAGAAACATTCCAGGGCTTTATCTCCTCTCCTCTCAATTCTTTCCTTATCTCCCCCACCAGACCTATCACACCTTATCACACCTTTCTGTCCTTTTCTTACCGCAGCAACCAGTAGCCTAGTCTGCCGCTTTTCAGTTTCCTCTTCTCGCCTCACATACACCTTCTGAGCCTCTCTAAGTAATTCATCCAGCCCCCGCTCCTGCCAGTCCTCAATTTTCTCTAACTTTTTCCTAATATCTCCCCGAGATTTTGCCACAAACTGAGTTTTCAGCAACGCCTGTCCCACAGGGGTAGCAGGGTCCACCCCAGAGTACAACTGGAAACTTTTTCTTAGCCTTTCAAGCCATTCTGTCGGGGTTTCATCTTTCTTCTGTTGTTCACTAAAGGCTTTATTAATATTCTGACCTCGGGGAACAGATTCTCGTATCCCCTGAATTATAATTGTTCTCAGATCTGACATATTATTCCTATGAGCTGGATCCTGGTTATTCCAGTCTGGCCGGTTTAAAGGCCATTTCTGATCCGCAGCCGGGCCAGCTTGATGTTGCTGATCCCACACTCTCATTCCAGCCCTTCTAATCATGTCCCTCTCTTCCACGGTAAATAGTATGCCCAGGATAGACTGTAATTCATCCCACGTGTACAAATTCGGTCCCAAGAATTGATCCAGCCTCTCGGCTACCCCCAGGGGATCATCTAACAAACTCCCCATTTCCTTCTTAAATCCCCTTACATCCCCCGTATTAAGGGGAACTGCCACATACCCCGTTCCCGGTCCCCCCCGTCCATCCCCACCAGGCACTAACATTTCCTGAAGAGGAAACAATCTCTCCTCTCCTCGCCTTATTCTATTACGTGCAGACTTTCTGGGAGGGGGTGTCGGGGTCGGGGAATCAGGTTCCGAATCTGACCCCTCCTGGGCCTGGGCTATTCCCTGGCCTTGGGGTGGGTCCTGAGGTGGAGGGGCGTGAGGGGCATAGGGAGGGGGCCAAAGGGGGTCCTCATCATCCTTTCGGGGTTTTTCCGGTCTTTTTTCCCTTAAGGCAAAGAGGAATGACGGTTCCCAAGATTGGGGAATCCATAAGGCAGCATATTCGCTCTCCTCTGGGCCGGCTGGTGGTCTCCTATTGTTTACCCATATATTTAATTGTTGACACACCCAATCCTCAGAGGACCCGAACACGGGCCAGAATACATGAGGATTGCTGAGGGGTTTCCCACCCCAAATCGCCATACAATAATTAATCATCTTTTCCTTAGACTTATTCTTTCTCCTTGGGGAACTGTTCCAATATCTTATCATCAGGCCTAGGGGACTATCTGGGGGTATGTCTGGTAACTTATCTTTCTTCCCCATCCCCATGGGTCCAGAGGGCTTGCTTTTCCTCTGCCCCATCTTCCGAGGTGCCTTTATCCACACACACACACTTCCCCTCGGTCGTGACTCGCTCCCTCGCGGGCTACGAGAACTGCACTACTGGAGGGTCCGCACTCGCGTGATCTCAGAGAGACCTCTCACACAGTCGCACCTCGGGATAACCACCCCAACCAAACGGCTCACAATTTATATACTCACCCGCTCCTGGGGTCTTCGTTTGGTCTTCGTGCACAAAATTTAAGGGGTCCTGCAGGTTCTTTTGCTCAATTATCGTAATTTAAAGGGGGTTCGTGGGTCCAGGGTATGGTGGCGGCACCTCCTCAAGACGGGGCTATCCGGGGATAGGGCGCCTCCCCGCTTGCGAGGGTCCGCACCAAAGAACCTGGATCCGAGTCACGGCACCAAGTTTGTTATAGACGCTCGTGACAAATTGGAGGAGCCAATTTGTATTAAATGACAAGATCGAATTTATTAGCAAGCGATGAGAGCAAAACAGCGCTGGGCGGCCAGGGAGACAGTGCTCCGCCAAAGGCTCGCCCCGAAAATGGGGAAGAGTCCCTTTATTTATACAGTTTCTAGTTTCTGTTTACATGACGGCTGGTATCTTCTGCATTGTGTGTGCGTTTGTGCCGTCATTTGTTTGTTAGGTGGAACGTCTTTCGTTAATCATCGGTACTTAACTGGATACTGTGGTTTTAGATAAGCGAGGAATGTCTCTACCCCCACATGTGATTTCATGAACAAAGTTAACCAGTTCATTACATGGAGGAAAGGGCAGGCAACTTGGGAGGAGTACAGGGATCTTGTTAGATCATACAGAGAGAAAATTAGAAAGGCGAAAGCTCAGCTAGAACTAAATCTGGCCACTATCGTAAGGGACAACAAAAAATGTTTTTACAAATATGTTAACAGTAAAAAGAATCCCAAGGAGAATATCTTTCCTTTAATGGATACAGAAGGGAACGTAGCAACCAGTGATGAGGAAAAGGCCAAGGTACTTAATGCCTTCTTTGCCTCAGTCTTTAATAGTGAGTCCAGTCATCCTCAGGGTACTCCACCCCATGAGCTGGAAGGTAAGGATGAAGAGCATAACATACCCCCCCCTTAATCCAGGAGGAAATAGTTAGGGACCTGCTACGCCATCTGGACACTCACAAATCTATGGGACCTGATGGGATCCATCCAAGAGTACTGAGGGAACTGGCAGAGGTCCTCGCCAAGCCACTCTCTATCATCTATCAGCATTCCTGGTCAACAGGGGAGGTCCCAGAGGACTGGAGGCTTGCCAATGTGACTCTCATTTATAAGAAGGGTTGGAGGGAGGATCCGGGGAACTACAGGCCTGTCAGCCTGACCTCGGTACCGGGGAAGATTATGGAACGGTTTGTCTTGAAAGCACTCACATGGCAAGTCCAGGATAAGAGGGGGATCAGGCCCAGTCAGCATGGGTTTATGAAAGGCAGGTCCTGCTTGACTAACCTGATCTCCTTCTATGACCAGGTGACCTGCCTAGTGGATGAGGGAAAGACTGTCGATGTTATTTTCCTAGACTTCAGCAAGGCCTTTGACACTGTCTCTCATGGCATACTCCTTGAGAAGCTGGCGTCTTGTGGCCTGGATAAGTGCACTATTCACTGGGTGAAAAACTGGCTGGATGGCCGAGCCCAGAGGGTCGTGGTGAATGGGGTGAAATCCAGTTGGCGGCGGGTCACGAGTGGTGTTCCCCAGGGCTCGGTGTTGGGCCCTGTTCTGTTTAATATCTTTATTGATGATTTGGATGAGGGGATTGAGTGCACCCTCAGCAAGTTTGCAGACGACACCAAGTTGGGAGGCAGGGTCGATCTGCTTGAGGGTAGGGAGGCTCTACAAAGAGATCTGGACAGGCTGGATCGATGGGCTGAGGCCAATTGTATGAAGTTCAACAAGGCCAAGTGCCGGGTCCTGCACTTCGGTCACGGCAACCCCATGCAGCGCTACAGGCTTGGGGAAGAGTGGCTGGAAAGCTGCCCGGCAGAGAAAGACCTGGGGGTGCTGGTTTACAGCCGGCTGAATATGAGCCAGCAGTGTGCCCAGGTGGCCAAGAAGGCCAATCGCATCCTAGCCTGTATCAGGAACAGTGTGGCCAGCAGGAACAGGGAGGTGGTTGTTCCCCTGTACTCGGCACTGGTGAGGCCACACCTCGAGTCCTGTGTTCAGTTTTGGGCCCCTCACTACAGGAAAGACATTGAGCTGCTTGAGCGTGTCCAGAGGAGAGCAACCAAGTTGGTGAGGGGCCTTGAGCACAAGTCTTATGAGGAGCGGCTGAGGGATCTGGGGTTGTTCAGTCTAGAGAAGAGGAGGCTGAGGGGAGACCTTATCGCTCTCTACAACTACCTGAAAGGGGGTTGTAGTGAGGTGGGTGTTGGTCTCTTCTGTCAGGTGTCTGGAGATAGGACAAGAGGAAATGGCCTCAAGTTGAGGCAAGGGAGATTTAGGTTAGATACTAGGAAAAATTTTTTTACTGAGAGGGTTGTCAAACATTGGAATGGGCTGCCCAGGGAAGTGGTTGAGTCACCATCCCTGGAGGTATTCAAAAAGCGAGTGGACAGGGTACTCCAGGGCATGGTTTAGGGGGCACGGTTAATGGTTGGACTCGATGATCTCGAAGGTCTTTTCCAACCGAAATGATTCTATGATTCTATTAGATAGGCGTGGTGTTTTAACTGTAGTGTATAAGTATGGACTGAAAACCTCAGTAGGTGTGCTCGATTTGTGGAAATCTTCCACCTTGCACCCTGCACAGAATAAAGCAATGTCTCTTCTCTAAACATACTTTGTGTGTTTTGGGAGTTGCTTTCTGATCAGGTAACACAAGGAGGAAGGGAACTTACCTTACCCTAAGGACTGGCAGTCTGGATATCAATCCTCCTATTCAGGACTTCTGGCTCCTCAAGTCACCTCTTGATCAAGTGTAGAAGAAAGCATATGTGAACTAACCAAGTTAGTGGACAGAACAGAAGCCACAAGGCTCCACCTAGACCCCCTTTTGGGACAGTATTAGGAGGACCTAAGCCAGTTTTTGTGCTACTGGAGGGAGACAACTCTCACAGCACATACTGTGAAGCCAATAAACTCTCAGCAGTCCATGCATGACCCCCACTTAAAAAAAATGTATGCAGTAGGTCCCAAAAGAAAGCATAAATGACCCTGGGCTCTTCTTCCTTCCCATACTATCAGCTAATATTTGTAGTCATATTTATTCTATAAAAGCCTGACTTCAAAATAAGACTTTAGTAAGTCCACAGATACCACTATTTTGCACTGCAGTAAGAGAAGTCTACAGATTTACTTGCAGTGCTGTTTACTTAATAGAGCATAATACCTTTAATTTGTACTAAAAACCCATTTTGGAAATTGGCTATTGTTTACACAATAGCAGAAATGTGCTTTTTAATGGACTGAAAAGAAAATTTTTATGACCTATGAAGAGTTGTCATACATGTCTGATGCTGTAGCAGGTCTTGAAATAAAAATGTTTTAGCACTAAGTGCTTTTTATAAATATATTTCATTATGAAAGAAAAATTTGAAAGAATCAGGATAATAATGAGATACTCCTTTTCTGCTCATAAAAATAAAGCAGCTCATCACAATTGGGAAAAAAGCTTTTCTTTACTTCCATCAGGGCCATGACCTTAACTTCTCTAAAATTCTTTGTCACAATTAGTCTGGTTTAGATCATTATTTTTGCTGGGGGCTCTGTCCAATTCATTTCTTTCCTCGCATGCTATATATTCACCAATATGTGCAACACTACTAGAAGGTGACATTTGGAGTTTATCACATGTACTGTGTAGGATAATTTTGATAATGTCCCAGTAAGCTCCCACTGACTAAACAGCAGTCTAAAATCCATTTGGTTCCATTAATCTCTGAAAGTAAACCATTAAAACTGATCTGCTTCCTTGATGGGCAATAAAGTAAATACAAACCTCACAATAAGAAATTAATGATCTGTCCCTAACAAGGCTATAACTTTGATGTACTCAAGCACCTACTCTCTCAGTCTAGAAACAAGCTCCAGTACATCACCAGATACATGCACTGAACTGGCAATTGTCCATTTGTTACCCTTTTTGCCATGCTATATTGAGCTTGTCACAGTTGGCTATGGGTATCACTCTTAACAGTGATTTTTATTCCATTTAAGATCCAGGCCAGGATCTACAGTCAAATTAAGCCTTTTTTGTATTAGAAAATGATGTGACTCCACGTATGCAATGATTCAGATATGCCCTCAGCATTAACTTTAATAGAATCAAAGAAACAAGAAGAAAAATAAATAAGAAAAATTAATTGAATTTTCACAGTAGTTATTTACAAACTACGTCCGTCCTCACTTTAATCTTGGGTTTAGTCTCCAATCCTGTTCCAGCTGCAACTGATTGCCAACTGACATGTCTTTTGAAGTCTGCCACACAAAATGTTCCAGACCTTAAAAGTACAATAACCACCCAGAACCCCACCATTCCTAAAGCACCATTCTCCTCATCTATAATTTTAACTTAAAAATTTGAAGTTATATCACCAAGTGTGACATAGCTCCACTTAGCACATGACTTAAGACAGCCAAAGGTTAGCTTAATGCTGCCCAAGCTGAAATGGCCTTCCAGGAGCTGTTCTGACAGCTTTGCTCTTTCCATGCTCCCACCCACTATGCCACTTCTTAAGCCTTTATGTGGAAATAGGTTGTCTAGAGCTGGTGGTGCTGCCTTTCTGGAATTTAGGCATTTCTTTAAAACAGTAGCATCCTAAATGGATGTTTTGAGCAGGTTTTCAGCAATAAATACATTTTTCTATTTTTTTTTTTTAAGTTTTCAAAATTTCATTTAGAATCAACATCAGAATTCCTGCTGCTATTGACAACATTGCAGTCCCAACAGGGGGAGAGTCTTTTTTCTGCCCTAGAAATAACATGGTCTGTGTGCATTTCTAGTTACTTTTCTGTATAATTTCAGAGAACAGATGTGGTGGGTTGACCTTGGCTGGATGCCAGGTGCCCACCAAAGCCATTCTATCACTCCCCCTCCTCAGCTGGACAGGGGAGAGAAAATATAACAAAGAGCTTGTGGGTCAAGATAAGGACAGGAGAGATCACTCACCAATTACCATCACGGGCAAAACAGACTTAGCTTGGGGAAAAATTAACTCAATTTATTACAAATCAACCAGAGTAGGGTAATGAGAAATAAAACCAAATCTCAGAACACCTTCCCTCCACCCCTCCCTTCTTCCCAGGCACAACTTCACTCCCGGATTCTCTACCAACCCCCCCAGTGGCACAGGGGGACGGGGATGGGGTTTACAGTCAGTTCATCACACGTTATTTTCTGCCGCTTCATCCTCCTCAGGGGCAGGACTCATCACACTCTTCCCCTGCTCCAGCGTGGGGTCCCTCCCATGGGAGACAGTCCTCCACGAACTTCTCCAACGTGGGTCCTTCCCACAGGCTGCAGTTCTTCACAAACTGCTCCAGCATGGGTCCCTTCCACGGCGTGCAGTCCTTCAGGCACAGACTGCTCCAGCGTGGGTCCCCCATGGGGTCACAAGTCCTGCCAGAAAACCTGCTCCGTGGGCTCCTCTCCACAGATCCGCAGGTCCTGCCAGGAGCCTGCTCCAGCGCAGGGTTCCCACGGGGTCACAGCCTCCTTCGGGAACCCACCTGCTCTGGCGTGGGGTCCTCCACGGGCTGCAGGTGGAGATCTGCTCCACCGTGGACCTCCCTGGGCTGCAGGGGGACAGCCTGCCTCACCATGGTCTTCACCATGGGCTGCAGGGGAATCTCCTCCAGCGCCTGGAGCACCTCCTCCCCCTCCTTCTTCACTGACCTTGGTGTCCGCAGGGTTGTTGCTCTTACATGTTCTCACTCCTCTCTCCGGCTGCCGTTTCTGTCTGTCCCAGCAACTTTTTTCCTTCTTAAAAATGTTATCCCAGAGGCGCTACCACTATCGCTGATTGGCTCGGCCTTGGCTGGTGGCGGGTCCGTCTTAGAGCCGGCTGGTATTGGCTCTCTCGAACACAGGGGAAGCTTCCAGCAGCTTCTTACAGAAGCCACCCCTGTAACCCCCCCACTACCAAAACCTTGCCACACAAAGCCAATACATTAGAAAACATCTGATCAATAGATCAGATAGGTAAAACAATAGATCAGTGTACTTTATAATTTTTCATTTAACTTCCTCAGTTAATGGTTTTAATGCTTTACTTACAATTTTTTCCACTCCTGTTTTCCACTGGAATTTTGTACTTTTGTCCAGGTTTTCAATAACCTGGAAAGCTTTTGTAACTTGATTAGGAACCTGGTTTTATTCCACTCACGCATTAAACCTCGTCTTACCACATCACATCCTGTTTGCAATGGGTACGGAATAATGCGGCCTGCTGCACTTCCTCAGTGCTGGTTCATGGTATTGCCAACACAAGAGAACAAAATGTCTTTGGAGTGTCAAAGACAGCTTTTCAGGGAAAGTATCCACCAAACTGCAGAGCAGTACACAATTCTGTTATTACTCCTGGAATCACCAATAAAAGGTAGGAAAGGGGTCAGTTTGAGTCATACCACATATATGTCAATTTTATCTGACCTAAAATGTGAAGGCCACCTGTCTACATGCCCTTTCTGTGGTCTGAATAAAGCCACAAACATACAGAGTTGCTAAACCTCCATGGGCTACCAGAAACTTTCCGTATTTAAGATCAGAGTACTCACAGTCACACTGTCCTTCTGTTCTTCCCGTGAACCACAATGAATCAGGCTAAATGTTGAGGGTGCCCTCCAGACAGTCTGAGCATCTATCATAAGGTGGATTATTAAAACTGCAAATTGCTCACTTACAAGAGGACTGCTTGACCATGCTCAATTCCTTCCTTCCACTGAACCACAGGGAGAAGTTTCAAATAGAGTACCTGTTTCCAGCTCTCTTGGTCAAAGGTGATGACAGATTTTCAGATGTGACTTGCCAAATATCTACTGATGATCAAACTTATATTCCCTTTGCAATTTTTTCCAGTGGTATTTATTAGGCAAAATCCCTACTACCTCTTAATTCAATCTATTGTCCACTACCTGAAAACAAACATCAACTTCTAGGTCAACTTAAAGAACAAAATAACTGTTCAATGTACTTGTATTCATCTAGTAAGCACAACACTTACCAATAGCATACAATATAAGTTCTATGTTTAACAGTTTCACTTATGTGGAGGAATAATTTCAGTGTAATAGCACATATACCCACTACCTGAAGAACATAATAGTAGAATTCAGTTAATACATTTTGGAGCTTAGTTTTATCAGGAACTGGTTTGCTTGTTTTTCGTTAAAAAATCTTGGCCAAATCAAGAAATGAACCTTTTTAATACAGATTTTTATGCTACTCTATGCTGAGAAACAGCACATGAAATTTCTACAGCAGAAAGGGTTGTTGAAGGCTTGAATTGCCCTATACTGGGGGGAAAAAAAAAAAAAAAGCAAGCTTATACAATGGAACAATGCAGTGGTGCTCAGAAAAGTCCTTAAATCTGATATTTAAGATGTGTAAGAGGGGAACCTTTGTAAAAGTGCAGTTTTCCAGAAACAGGCCCTTCTTTTTGTGATAATCAGGACAATTAGGTGAGAGTAAAGGAGGCTCACAAGTTTTCTCTCATACCAGAAGAGGACGTTCTACCTTTATTTGAGTACTTGCTTGTTGTGGACACATATTTAGCTAACGGTCACAAAAGCGTTCCAGATGCCTTTAGAAGGCCTTGAACAGAATAAACAAGAAGACAAAAAAAGAAAGATGCCAATTAGAAGAACACAGGTGTGCATTCCACGATAAAGGGAACTTGGCACAAAGAACCTCAATTCGGCAGTTTATCTTGACCAATTAGACTGAGACAAGTTTCGTGTGTTTTAGTTAATATAACCAATTATGTCTTATGTTTATGCGCGTGTACAGTGTTGATATAACCAATCATTAGGTGTAACTAGGCGTGTGGACAACACATGCTAACCAATCTTTAATCAGCTTATGCATGAACAGGAACTAGAATGAACATATAAACCGAGCTATCTTGGCAATAAAGTGGCATCTGCTTGATCATATTGATTGTGTGCAGTGTCCGTGACTTCCGCGTCAACAAGTGGCGCCCGAACAGGGACCCTCGGATCGGTGTTGAATTCTACGACAGAAGCCGACGGAGAGAGGGTGCGGAAGCCAGCCGTAGGCGAATGCTGCCCCGGCACTTGGGAAAAAACGGTACCGTCGTGGAAATCTCGTCCTGATCAGGGGGTCCACTATGTCTAAGGAAGAGGCAGCAGTGGTTAAGCTCCTCCAACATATGCTCTCTACGAGAGGATTAAGTTATGACTCTTCTACCCTGAAAGCCCTGTTACTATGGGCGAGAGAAAAAGGCTTACTCCCTACTTTTGGAGATGCTTTTGCCATCCCTACTTGGGAAAAGATAGGGCAAGAACTATGGCATAACATAAGTTCGGGTTCAAAAGAGGCGAGCAGATACTCCACCATGTGGAAGTTAATTATAGAAACTTTAAAAGATATGAAAGCTGAACGTTCGGCAGCAGCTTCTGCTTTTGCCACACTGCAGCCCGAAGGGCCACAAGGGATGCCATCCCCGGCGAGCTTCACCTTTGCGCCACCACAAATTCCAGCCGTTGTTCCAACCCGTGTATGCGGTGCGGGGGCTAGTGCAGTCAGGAAATCTGCGGTAGCAGATCCAGAGCCCAGAGATCAGCCCTTGGAAAAAGCCGACAGCCTGGCAGAATTTCCACCACCACCAGCAGAAGAGACAGAAAACAACTTAGTCTCTAATTCTCGTCCTTCATCACCTAAACCAGTTGCCTCATCCCTGTATCCACCACTGCCACCATCCACTCCTCCATCCCCGCTCGAGGGAAAGGAGGAACGGGTGATAGGTTCGGGGGATCTGCAACTAAAGGAACTGTTACAAAGGCTGGAGGCTCTCGAAGCCCGCCTGGAGCCGTCGGTGAAGTCCGAGCCGTCGTCTTCAACTTTTCCTGCGCCTCCACCACCTTTCAACACCGGATTTTCGTCATTCCCGCGACCACCTCCAACGAATCCTTGTGTTTCACAAGACGTATCGGGTGAGATCGGTGCCGTGGCTCCTTTGCCACCGCCACCTCCAGCAACCTTATTAACAGGGAGTGGGGTGGGAGATCCGGTAAAAAGATGGAAGGGGGTAATCAGAGATGCTTTAGTTGAAGGTGAAATTATTCCATCTGCGTTCCCAGTTGTGGTGGGGGCGCATGGGGGTCCTGTTTGGGAAGCGTTAGACTGGAAAGTTTTAAAGGAAGCTAAGGCAGCAGTCACTCAATATGGGTTAAAATCACCATACAGTCAATCTGTTATTCAACATGTATTTTCTACACATTTATTAACACCATACGATGTTAAAATGATTGTGCAAATGTTACTGCTTCCATCCCAGCAGATCCAATTTTATCAAAACTGGCAAGCGACCTGTGAAAATGCAGCCACTATCCCACGACAGAACGGGGATCCTTTGTTTGGAGTGCAAGCTCAAATGTTATTGGGGGCAGGTCCTTATGTCAGATCAGGATGGCAGGCACAATTTGCCATAGAAGTTTTACAACTCAGTCAAGACTTAGCTTTTAAAGCATTGAACAGAAACCTTTTAATTAGTGTGGGTACAGCTGTTGAGCTTAGTACCTGGAAAACTGTCGGAACCTCCCTAAGGGATGAAATTAGTGATATGTCTAAAGAAGTTAAAGGTCTTACAACTTTATGGAAATTAATTAAGACTACTCTACAAGAAATGAAAGCAGATAGTAAAACAGCTGCGTCTGCTTTTGCTGCTCTCTCTCCCACCGCAAGCGAAGGAAAAACGCGGGGAGAAAAACATAATGCAGCGAGAGAGACTTTTGGCTTCCCTGGAGCTTGTCCGCCTGCTCCTGTACCCTTGACTTCTACTCCACTCCCTGGGACTGCCGATATTAATCAGCCATCTGACAGTTCCCAAGCGTCCCTAACCGTACGCTTAAAGGAAACCCTACAGAATCAGGAAGCGAGTAAAAATCCACCTACGAGAAAACAGCCCCCAGATATTACCACTCAACATGAACAAATTATACCTAGCAGATACCCTCCGTTGCGTCCGTCTATGCCTGGGTCGCCTCAAGAGCATGAAGAGGGGCCGGAGCTCACTTTGCAGCAGTTGCAGTCAGTAATAGAAAAGCTGGCACAGCTGGAGGCTGCTCTGAAGCGAGAAAAACCACCAACCGTATCCTTTGATGCACCCCCTTTCCCCCCCCCCTCGCTTTCCTCCTCCTCGCTGCATTTGGCCTGTTATGGGTGACACACATAAGTGAAGAATGGATGATCCAACAACCAAAACAGAATGTATGGGTAACTTTGGCAAACATAACGCATCAAGAAGCTATATGTCTTTCTGTTGCTACCCCTGAAAACCCTTTTTCTACCTCTTTGGTGGGGTTACCTCTAGACACCTGGCCAGATCCAATGCCTGAATTTTCCCTTTGTACTAACCCACAATCCTGTGTCGATATTTGGGACGGTGTGTATGCACACCTGCCTCAACTAATGCAAGAACCTCAAGAGTTAGAGTTGTTAGGGTCAGTCATCATGAATGCCTGTGTGATGTTTAATTACACCTATAACACCACTCGAAAGGGTCAGAATGTAAATGCTATTTTGCCTGTATATAGAAATGCTACAGCTTGGTGTAACTATATCTATTCCAGAATATCACGCTTTTTTTTTTTTCTATTCCAGCTGCTTTACCTGCAGGGATGTTTTTAATTTGTGGGGATAGAGTGTGGGAGGGAATTCCATCGAAACTTAATGGGAGGCCATGTAGCCTCGGACGACTTACGTTACTAACACCCGATATCAATATGATTCACAGTAAAAAGGCTCACGATAACTGACACAGGGTTAAGTGGATGGCTAGCAAGTTTGGGAATTACGGGATGGTTGAAAGATTTGCTTATGCATGGCTTAGTTATTTTAATTGTAATATTAGCAGTTGTAATGATTGTACCATGTACCATAAAAATAGTTGAACGTATGATTACAAAACCATTTAATGTAACTTGGCTTGCACAAAAACAAAAAGGGGGAATTGTGGGAGATTTCATGGAAAATGGGGGACATTTCTTTGAGCCTGATTATTTAGAGTTAGCATAAGTAGGCCGCAGTTAGCATGAGTGGGCCAGAGTATGTGACAGCTGCAGTATGAAAGGACTTTGAACCACCAGAAAAACAACGGACATGAGGAACTTGGACAGTGGAGCAATTAATAAACAAGATAACAGAACTACAGAGGCAAGAAGGAGCTGCAAGAGCTTTAACGCAATTAAGAAAGCTGTCATTTCGGCTTACAGCATTTAGCTGCGGGATGGGGACTTAGGAGTTGGTTTGTATCTTTGTTAAAAATCGGGGTTTCTTTTATTCTTGTGTATTTTATCAGGTATAATGTTGCTTTTACTGTGTTTAATTAATTGTGTTCATAGATCTTGTAGGTCACCTTGGCCAACATGACAGGTCAAGATTCTCTGTGCATTGCAACCGCATCACAAAGCCCATGAACCAATAGACAGGATGGCTATGACTAGTGCAGCGCGCCTGGCCAGCGAGCGCATGCGTCATAGGCTCCCCATGTTGCAACCGAGGCGGATTTTGGCACCCGCTGGCCACGTGTGCTGAAATCCGTTCCTCTGCAAATGTATAAATACCGGGATTTTCCGAAGAGCATCGGGCTGGTGTACGGCAAGGCCATCGTTGCCTCGGTGGGGACGCCCATGTAAAGCTGGCACCTACCGATTGCTGGGCTGAGTTTGCGGCGCAAGACGGCACAAGAATGTACAGATGGTCCATCTTCCTCACAGTCCTCGGATGGACGTAGTCATGGATACCGCCGCAAGCCAAAGAAAACATCTGGATGACCCTGGCTGACGTGACCGGACAAGATTGCTTATGCCTCCGTACAGCAACACCAAGCAATCCCTTTTTCACAGGTTTAATAGGGGGTTCCACTGGCATCAACGAAGTTTAAGAACTTATTAATGGAGACCCCTGTGCAGCAGGTCGTGGACTCAATGGATGGGAATGCCTGGTTTCCACGAATCGGGCATTCACCCTCATTGCCACCCCAGGAATCACAAATTCTGGGGTTCCTGAATACAGATTGGTGTAGTATTATCTGATTTACTGTTAGATGTAGATAGTATTAGACACACAACCTTACAAAATAGAGCTGCTCTTAAATCATTAATTAAGATAGTTTTGATTTATCTCGTAGTGGTTTTTTTGTATTTTAATGTGTGCCTTGTATGTTGCAATGTGTTTAAAAATTAACTGATAGATCAAGTAAGGCTGTGTTAATTGACGAAAAACAAAAAAAGGGGGAATTGTTGTGGACACGTATTTAGCTAACGGTCACAAGAGCGTTCCAGATGCCTTTAGAAGGCCTTGAACAGAATAAACAAGAAGACAAAAAAAGAAAGATGCCAATTAGAAGAACACAGGTGCGCATTCCACGATAAAGGGAACTTGGCACAAAGAACCTCAATTCGGCAGTTTATCTTGACCAATTAGACTGAGACAAGTTTCGCATGTTTTAGTTAATATAACCAATTATGTCTTATGTTTATGTGCGTGTACAGTATTGATATAACCAATCATTAGGTGTAACTAGGCACGTGGACAACACATGCTAACCAATCTTTAATCAGCTTATGCGTGAACAGGAACCAGAATGAGTATATAAACCGAGCTATTTGGGCAATAAAGTGGCATCTGCTTGATCATATTGATTGTGTGCAGTGTCCGTGACTTCCGCGTCAACACTTGCTCTGTGGGAGAAGCTAGTTGTATCAGAAACCACATCCGATGATACATGCAT
>NC_068968.1:5354594-5366593 GCF_026419915.1 Harpia harpyja | reverse complement strand
CTGTTATCAAAACATAACTGAGATATCAAGATTTAATTTTGCATTGTTTCACAGAGCCAAAGATCACCCTAAGATTTTGTCCTCTAGCCTTATTCTATTTTTGCTGTGTAGCTTCTCTTGCATATTTCTCTTTTGATGTTATCTTTAAGGTAACAAAAAGCTTTCCCAAATGACCTCTGCAGTCACTCTACCCCTCTTTCCTGTTAAGAGTTCTTCAAGAATCAGAATATACTTGCTCTGCAGAACCCACAATAGCAAGTGTCCTGGTTTCAGCTGGGATAGAGTTAACTGTCTTCCTAGTAGCTGGTACAGTGCTATGTTTTGAGTTCAGTATGCTAAGAATGTTGATAACACTGATGTTTTCAGTTGTTGCTCAGTAGTGTTTAGACTAATGTCAAGGATTTTTCAGCTTCTCATGCCCAGCCAGCGAGAAAGCTGGAGGGGCACAAGAAGTTGGCACAGGACACAGCCAGGGCACCTGACCCAAACTGGCCAAAGGGGTATTCCATACCATGTGACGTCCCATCTAGTATAGGAACGGGGAAGTGGGGGCGGGGAATCGCCTCTCGGGGACTGGCTGGGTGTCGGTTGGCGGGTGGTGAGCAATTGCACTGTGCATCATTTGTACATTCCAATCCTTTCATTATTGCTGTTGTCATTTTATTAGTGTTATCATTATCATTATTAGTTTCTTCTTTTCTGTTCTATTAAACCGTTCTTATCTCAACCCACGGGTTTTGCTTCTTTTCCCGATTTTCTCCCCCATCCCACTGGGTGCTGGGGGGAGTGAGTGATCGGCTGCGTGGTGTTTAGTTGCTGGCTGGGGTTAAACCACGACAGCAAGTTACAGCTTTCTCTTTATTTTCTATACCTGTTAGATGAAAAGAAATATAGATGAAATAGAAAGTTAAAAAGACCCAATTTTTATACAATTCTGATCAGAAAGTGCTGACCACATTAATCATTCCCTCTCTCTAACAGATCTGGGAACAGATTTTAATCTGCAAGCTGCTACACTATCAAAATTCAGCCTGGAGAATCCATCAGGAACACAAAGAAATTAACTTTCAGGTGTGATATATACAAATGAGTAACTTTTTCTTACAATCTACATTCACTTTTTGACTTGAAGTCACCAGTAAACAAGAGACAAAGGCAAACACTATCTGTAAAGGGTGACATTTTAAATCTTGATTTTTTAAAAAAACAAAATTTGGGAACTGAAATCTAGATGATGCTTCTCTTGGTAGTTCCCCTTTCTTATATTTGAAGAAAGATGATCAGCTTTGCACCTACCATAAGTCACCTACAAATCAGAAACCTAAGAATGAGCTAATTGTCTAGGTGCCCTTTACAGCCAGTGAAAGGAAACAGGCACCTCTAAAAGCAAGACTCTTCTCATTCTAAAATGGACATCTAAGGTCACAGGTCTACTTCTTCTATGCTTAGATTTAGGAAAAATTAATCCTACCTGCAGTAAAGAAATAGTTATCAACAGGATGCTCATATTGAAGATGAGTTAAGCTATTTCATTTTTCTTTGGCAAAAGATATTCATTCATCTACGGCAATGTATTGGCTTTGTGTGGCAAGGTTTTGGTAGCGGGGGGGGGTTACAGGGGTGGCTTCTGTAAGAAGCTGCTGGAAGCTTCCCCTGTGTCCGAGAGAGCCAATACCAGCCAGCTCTAAGACGGACCTGCCGCCGGCCAAGGCCGAGCCAATCAGCGATCAGTTGCCCCCCAACACAAGATTTCTGACTGGGAATTAATACTGCAAGAAAATGATAAAATTTGCAAAAGAACAGAAAGATAAGCGAGTGCCTAAAATTGTTAGACAAATAGTTTTTAACGTGTCCTCGGGGGCGGGGAGGGGGGAGAATTTCATTATTAGATGGAAATTGTAGGATTGCTGACAGTAACAAAGAAAAGCAGGAGGACTTTAATATATCTGTCTGAGGAAGAAGCAAATAACATTCTTATGATGATGGTGAAATAGTTTCCATTCCAACAGTAACTCAAGGAGATGTTAAACAGCAGCTATTAACTTTTACATCAGCAAAGCTAGATAACTTGGATACAAGCATGTTGAAAGAGATAGCATAGGTACTAGCTGGACTGGTAATGCTTATTGTCATTAAGGTTTGAAAAACTGGAACTGGAAAAGTTCACAAGAACAAGAAGAACACAAGCGCTATGTCAATACTTAAAAAAACAAACTGGATGCCCTAAAAAATTATAGGCCTGTCAGCCTGAAGTAGATTTTGTGAAGAAAAATAATTTTTATATAGTGAAATAGTTAATGAAGGATTTAATTATGAACAATTAAATTATACAGTGAATACCAATCAACAGGTCTTACAGAAAACAGACTTATTGTTTTTAAACTGGGTTTAAAATAGTAAGTCTTTATGTAATATTCTTACTCTCCTGTAAGAAAGACACTCAGTTTGGCCCTCTAGAACGTTTTGCTTAATCCATTAGAACAATCTAATATCAACAAACAACTTTTAAAACTGTATAAGTTTATTTGATTTATGGGCTCCGGGATATACCTGTAAACAAAGAGTTTTCATCAAGGATACGTTTCTAGCATGACCCCACAGGACCTGCCCATGCTATTTGACATTTAACAGCACCTATCCCAAAGAAACCCAAGAACATTAACAGAGAAAAAAATTGATAAATAACAAAAAAGACATTGTCGATCCATTACTAGTTGACTAGTAGCACAGCAATGTAATTTGGAACAGATGCTCCTTGAACAAATCCACAGAAGATAATCTTGTTTCAGGCGACTGGATGTGCACTGGGTTTCTTGGAAAGAAGATCACAGAAAGCAAATCACAGGCCATGTTGACTATTCTGAGCACAGGTAACGGTAAATATAACAAGAAACCCAAGGGTACACACATTTGCATCTAGAAACAAGAAGGTGGTGTTTTCTACCCTAGAAAACACTGCCTCTAAAAATACTTTTGGGCACAACAGATAAATTTTCATGGAGCATCTGTAAGAATCAGTCATAGCCTCAAAGGACTGATGTCTGCTGTACTGGGTTTGCATAGCAAGGTTTTGGCAGCCAGTGGGGCTACAGGGGTGGCTTCTGTGAAAAAATGCCAGAAGTTTCCCGCATGTCAGACAAAGCCAGTTCCAGCCAGCTCCAAGACGGACCCACCGCTGACCAAAGCTGAGCCAATCAGCGACAGCAGTAGCGCCTCTGGGATAACGTATTTAAGAAAAGGTAAAAAACCTGCTGTGCAACAGCAGCCAGGGGAGAGGAATGAGAATATGTGAGAGCAACAACTCTGCAGACACGAAGGTGTTCTGGTTTCGGCTGGGATAGAGTTAATTTTCTTTCTAGTAGCTGGTATAGTGCTATGTTTTGGGTTCAGTATGCCTGATGTTTTCAGTTGTTGCTAAGTAGTGTTTAGTCTAAAGTCAAGGATTTTTCAGCTTCTCATGCCCAGCCAGCAAGAAGGCTGGAGGGGCACAAGAAGTTGGGAGGGGACACAGCCAGGGCAGCTGACCCAAAGTGGCATTCCATACCATGTGACGTCACATCTAGTATATAAACTGGGGGGAGTTGGCCTGGGCGGGGGCAGATCGCTGCTCAGGAACTAACTGTGCATCGGTCAGCAAGTGGTGAGCAATTGCATTGTGCATCACTTGTTTTGTATATTCCATTTCTTTTATTATTCTTATTGTCACATTATTATTAGTTTCTTCTTTTCTGTCCTATTAAACTGTTCTTATCTCAACCCATGAGTTTTACTTTTTTTTTTTTTTTCTGATTCTCTCCCCCATCCCACTGGGTGGGGGGGAAGTGAGTGAGCGGCTGCGTGGTGCTTAGTTGCTGCTTGGGGTTAAACCACAACACAAGGTCAGTGAAGAAGGAGGGGGAGGAGGTGCTCCAGGCGCCAGAGCAGAGATTCCCCTGCAGCCCGTGGTAAAGACCATGGTGAGGCAGGCTGTCCCCCTGCAGCCCACGGAGGTCCGTGGTGGAGCAGATATCCACCTGCAGCCTGTGGAGGACAACACACCAGAGCAGATGGATGCACCCAAAGGAGGCTGTGACCCCATGGGAAGCCCACACTGGAGCAGGTTTGCTGGCAGGACTTGTGACCCCATGGAGGACCCACACTGGAACAGTCTGTGCCTGAAGGACTGCGCCCCATGGAAGGGACGCACGCTGGAGCAGTTTGTGAAGAACTGCAGCCCATGGGAAGGACCCACATTGGAGAAGTTCGTGGAGAACTGTCTCCCGTGGGAAGGACCCCACGCTGGAGCAGGGGGAGGAGAAAGGAGTGGCAGAGACAACCTGTGATGAACTGATCACAACCCCCATTCCCCGTCCCCCTCCACCACTTGGTGGGAGGAGGTAGAGAAAATAGGAGTGAAGTTTACCAAAAAGAACGGAGGGGGAAGGGACAGATGTTTTATGATTTGTTTTTATTTCTCATTATCCTACTTTGATTTGATGGGGAAATTAATTTATTACCAAAGTTGAGTCTGTTTTGCCTGTGACAGTAACTGATGAGTGATGTCCCTGTCCTTATCTCCACCCACGAGCCTTTCGCTGCATTTTCTCAACCCACCACATGTGCTTTGGAGATTAGGAAATTACCAAATTGAAAAAGAAATGTTTTATGATGTCTATTGTTGACAAGAATAATTCCTATTGCACTGTTGTTGTCTGTCCTGATGCCCCCAAAGAATAGTGTTCAAATACATAGAAAAATAGAAACAAAGAGGTCAGGGAGGAGTCATTAAAATGAGTGGAAGATTATAAAGGAATCTCTGATAATGCAGGGTTTAAGGAACTTGTAATATTTGCCTTTAAAAAAGCAAGGAAAATTTTCCTTAAAACATAAAGAAGGGGATCAAAAACGCAATAGGCATTCATTAAAGGAGAGGCAGTTAAACACTAGAACATCCTGCCCAAACTGCAGTGGATAATCTACTACTGGAAATAATCAAATCATAATTAGATACTCTGACCCTCCCCACAAAAAGCTGTTTTAGTTTAGAGGTGTATTGGGTCTGGCTGAGATGGAGTTAATTCTCCCCATAGCAGCCCTCGCAGTGCTGTGCTCTGCAGCAGTAGCTAGAAAGGTGTTGATAACACACCAGTGTTTTGGCTACTGCTGAGCAGTGCTGGCACAGCATCAAGGCTGTCTCTCCAACATTTTTGCCCCCCTCCCAATGGCAGGCTGGGGCAGGGCAAGATCTTGGGAGGGGACATAACCAGGACGGCTGACCTAAACTAACCAAACAGATATTCCATACCATATGACTTCAGCTCAGATATAGAAGCTAAGTAAAGGGAGATGGAAGGGGGGCATTTTTGTCTTCCGGAGCAACCACTACGCGTACTGAAGCCCTGCTTCCCAGGAAGTGGCCAGACATCGCCTGCTGATGGGAAGTAGAGAATAAAATCTTTTGTTTTCCTTTGCTTTTGCACACGACTTTCACTTTATTAAAGTGTCCTTATCTTGACCCATGAGCCTTTTGTTATATTTTCTCCCCCCTGTCCAGCTGAGGAGGGGGAGTGCTAGAGCGGCTTTGGTGGGCACCTGGCACCCAGCCAGGGTCAACCCACTACAGTCCTTTTTGGCGCCCAACGTGGGGCACGACAACGGCAGTTTTGCATTAAGCATGCTATAGCTACAGTAGTTATTAAGTGGCAAGCTCCTGTGCATGTCGGAGTTTGTTGGCTGCTTTGCTCATCTCTATTTTGCTGAGCTTGGGAACATATTAATACAAATAATGGCTATGCACTTTGCCCTGACACTGATGGCTTTGCTGTGTTGTGGGAGCTATCTTGTGGAGGAGATGAGGGAACACATCTCCCTCTCCCTACCTGAGACTGATGTAGATGGTTTTATTATGCAGGCTCCCGAGGTCCTTGTTCACCCTTATGTGAGCTGTTCAATACTAATAATTAATACTGGTGGTATATTATGGGTTTTGTGGAATCTGGTCTTGTCCTGGTATAAGAGAAGACAAGTTTCGGGTGAGGCAATACTGAAATGTGCCCTCAAGTGACCGGTCCCTGGGTGGCAGGGTATATGGAAGGATTTGGGCAGATTCCTAGGACGGTTATCACCTCCCATAACCTGGGACTTTACACCTGAACAGGCAAGCAACCCTGGCAAACTGACGCGCCACCTGATAGAGGGGTGCCTTGCCTATCCCAATGAAAACCAGCAGCTTCTCGCACTGTACTGGGGCCTGGCCTATGCCTACCAAGCCATAGTTCAACACTCTCAGAGGACCACAGTTGAGGCAGGGACCCAGACTGCATCTGAGGACACCATGCTCGAGATAGGGACCCAAACAACAACAACAACTACAGTAATTGCCGCAGTAGTGAAAAAGAAACAGTGGACAAGGAGATCAACGGGTCCATATCATCGATTAGTAAGGGAAGAGGAAGAAGAGGAAAGGTTTAATCTAGAAGCCGGTCCTTCGACAAAGAAATTGGAGGAAGGAGTGAAGGAACTTAGACAGGAAGCGGAAACTACCCGGTCCCTGACGTCCTCAGAACTTCGGGACTTGCGGAAAGACTACAGCCGCCAGCCAGGTGAGCGGATTGCTGCCTGGCTGCTCCGATGCTGGGATAACGGGGCCGACAGTCAGCAACTGGAAGGCAAGGAAGCCCAACAGCTGGGATCCCTCGCTACAAACCAGGGAATTGAAAGAGGAATTGGAAAAGAGGCAGCAATTTGCAGTGTCTGGAGCCGGCTCCTCTCAAGTATGAGGGCAAGATATCCATTCAAGGAAGATCTTGTGAATTCCTCAGAAAAGTGGACTACTGCAGATGAAGGCATCCAGTACCTGAGAGAGTTAGCAGTGGTGGAAGTCATCTACAGTGATCTAGATGATGAGGAGGTCTCCAAAGATCCAGAGGATGTCCTGTGCACACGGGCCATGTGGAGTAAGGTGATTCAAGGTGCCCCAGAGTCGTATTCTAACAGCTTGGCAGCAATGTATTGCCCAGATATGGAAACACCAACTGTGGAGAAAGTGTCGTCTTGGCTCCAAAACTTTGAAGAAAATCTCTGTGTCTCCTCATCCCTACAGGACAGTGCCTTGGCTCTTAGGGACGCTCCAAGAAATCAGTCCTCTCCTGCCCCGGTCAGAGGGAAAGGGAGCCTGAGGCATATGCCACGTGGTACACTCTGGTTCTTCCTGCGTGACCAAGGGGAGGACATGAGGAAGTGGGATGGTGAACCCACCTTTAATCTGGAAGCCCGCGTACGTGAACTGAGAGGGAAGACAGCTGTTAAGAAAGGGTCACCCAAGAAGAAGGCTGTCAATGTCATTGCTGTAGAGGCCCAAGAAAGCAATCAGCGATCCTCCAGGCATAGAACTGAAACCACCTCCCTTGATTCTGGTGAGGGGACTTCTGGTCTGGTACCGCAAGGGTCAGACAGTGAATACTCTGATGAGGAACAGCAATAGAGGGTCCCTGCCTTCGGCCAGGAGGAGGAAAGGGATGACCGGATATACTGGACTGTGTGGATTCGATGGCCTGGCACATCAGACCCACAGAAGTATAAGGCTTTGGTAGACACTGGTGCACAGTGTACGCTGGTGCCATCAGGGTACAGGGGCACAGAACCCATCTGGATCTCTGGAGTGACAGGGGGATGCCAAGAATTGCCTGTATTGGAGGCTGAGGTGATCTTAACAGGGGACAAGTGGGAAAAGCACCCCATTGTGACCGGCCCAGAGGCCCCTTGTATCCTTGGCATAGACTACCTCAGGAGAGGGTACTTCAAGGACCCAAAGGGGTACCAATGGGCTTTTGGTGTAGCCACCATGAACACAGAGAAGATCAAACAGCTATCTACCCTGCCTGGCCTCTCGGAAGATCCCTTAATTGTGGGATTGCTGCGAGTTGAAGAACAGCAGGTGCCAATCGCTACCAGGACGGTGCACCGGCGGCAATATCGCACCAACCGAGACTCCCTGGCTCCCATCCATAAGCTGATTCATCAACTAGAGAGCCAAGGAGTCATCAGCAAGACTCATTCACCTTTTAATAGTCCTATATGGCCAGTGCAAAAGTCTGATGGAGGGTGGAGGTTAACAGTAGACTATTGTGGCCTGAACGAAGTGACACCACCACCGAGTGCTGCTGTACCAGACATGTTAGAGCTCCAATATGAACTGGCATCAAAGGCAGCCACGTGGTATGCTACAATTGATATTGCCAATGCGTTTTTCTCCATTCCTTTGGCAGCAGAGTGCAGGCCACAGTTTGCTTTCACGTGGAGAGGTGTCCAATACACCTGGAATCGACTGCCCCAGGGGTGGAAGCACAGCCCTACCATTTGTCACGGACTGATCCAAACTGCACTGGAACAAGGCGATGCCCCTGAACATTTACAATACATAGATGACATCATCGTGTGGGGCAACGAGACAGAAGAAGTGTTTGAGAAGGGAAAAAGAGTAATTCAGATTCTTCTGAAAGCTGGTTTCGCCATAAAGAAAAGCAAGGTCAAGGGACCTGCACAGGAGATTCAGTTCTTGGGAATAAAAGGGCAGGATGGACGCCATGATGTCCCTGTGGATGTGGTTAACAAGATAGCAGCTATGTCTCCACCAGCTAACAAGAAAGAAACACAAGCTTTCCTAGGCCTTGTGGGGTTCTGGAGAATGCATATTCCAGGTTATAGTCAGCTTGTGAGCCCTCTCTATCGAGTAACGCGGAAAAAGAACTATTTTGAATGGGGCCCTGAACAACAACAAGCCTTTGAGCATATCAGACAGGAAATAGCTCGTGCAGTAGCTCTTGGGCCTGTCCAGACAGGACCAGATGTACAAAATGTACTCTACACTGCAGCTGGGGAGCATGGTCTCAACTGGAGCCTCTGGCAGAAAACACCAGGAGAAACCCGAGGTCGACCATTAGGGTTTTGGAGCCGGGGGTACCGAGGATCAGAAGCCCACTACACCCCGACTGAAAAAGAGATACTAGCAGCACATGAGGGGGTTCGAGCCGCTTCAGAAGTTGTTGGTACAGAAGCATATCTTCTCTTGGCACCACGATTGCCCGTGCTACACTGGATGTTCAAAGGAAACATCCCCTCTACACATCATGCAACCAGTGCTACATGGAGTAAGTGGATAGCATTGATCACACAACGGGCTCGACTGGGGAAATCTAACCGCCCAGGAATGCTGGAAGAGATCATGGACTGGCCAGAAGGCAGAGATTTTGGAGCATCGCCTGAGGAGGTGGCTCGTGCCTGAGAGGCACCACCATATAATGAGTTATCAGAAGACGAAAGGCGTTATGCTTTGTTTACTGATGGATCCTGTCGTGTGGTAGGGAACCATTGGAAGTGGAAAGCTGCTGTGTGGAGTCCCACACGACGAGTCGTTGAGGCTACTGAAGGAGAAGGTGAGTCAAGTCAGTTTGCAGGAGTGAAAGCCATCCAACTAGCCCTGGATATTGCTGAACGAGAAAAGTGGCCGGTACTCTACCTCTATACCGACTCCTGGATGGTGGCTAATGCCCTATGGGGGTGGCTACAGCAGTGGAAGAAGACCAATTGGCAACGCAGGGGTAAACCCATCTGGGCAGCTGCATTGTGGCAGGACGTTGCTGCCCGTATAGAACACATGGCTCTAAAGGTACGTCACATAGATGCTCACATGCCCAAAAGCCGTGCCACTGAAGAACATCGAAATAATGAACAGGTAGACAAGGCTGCCAAAATAGAAGTAGCTCAGGTGGACCTGGACTGGGAGCGTAAGGGTGAGCTATTTGTAGCTCGCTGGGCCCATGAGACATCGGGACATCTAGGGAGAGATGCAACATATAGATGGGCTCGTGATCGAGAGGTGGACCTGACCATGGAGGCCATCACACAGGTCACTCACGAATGTGAAACATGTGCTGCAATCAAGTGAACCACCAGAGTAAAGTCTCCCTGGAACAGAGGGCGGCAGCTGGGTTTTCTATATGGCGGGGCCTGGCAAATTGACTACATTGGACCACTGCCACGAACACGCCAAGGCAAGCGCTACATACTCACGATGGTGGAAGCAACTACTGGTTGGCTAGAAACATATCCTGTAAACCATGCCACTGCCCAAAACACCATCTTAGGCCTCGAAAGTTAAATTTTGTGGCGACATGGTACCCCAGAAAGAATTGAATCAGACAATGGGACTCATTTCCGAAATAACCTCATAAACTACTGGGCAAAGAAACACGGCATTGAGTGGGTATATCACATCCCCTATCACCCACAAGCATCTGGAAGGATTGAGAGATATAATGGACTGTTAAAGACTATGTTGAGAGCGCTAGGCAATGGGGCATGGAAGCATTGGGATACAAATTTAGCAGAAGCCACTTGGCTAGTTAACACCAGAGGATCTGCTAACCGTCCTGGTCCTGCCCAAACAAAGCCCCTACATAGTGAGGGAGGAGATAAAAGGTCCCTGTAGTGCACATGGGGAAGTGGATGGGAAAGGCAGTGTGGATTGCTCCTCCCATGGGAAAAGGCAAACCCATTCGTGGGATTGTCTTTGCTCAGGGACCTGGGTGTACTTGGTGGGTAATGCGGAAGGATGGGGACACCCAGTGTGCGCCTCAAGGACATTTAACCTTGGGGGAAAATAATCTGTGATGTGAGTTGTATGTTGTAGGAAGTAATGTAGCAGGAATGACCTGAACCACAGAGGCATGAACTTTGCAAGGAACCAGACAAGTGCATCAGTGACCCAAACCAAGCCGGTGTTGGTGCCCAACGATCGAACATAATGCTTCTCCTGTCCTGACCACTCATCTTGATGGATGAGGCACAAGTCATAACCTGTGTGTGAACATCTGGAGGAGTGGAAGAAGCCCATGGAATATCTATCTGTTAAAGGACAGGGGATAGTAATTAATAAGAATGTATAAATCTGTATATTGGGTATAAAAGTGGTTTAAGTATGTAGTTTCAGTTGTAAGTGTTGGTAAGAAGGGATTTCAGTAATGAGAATTAAATACAATGGCGTGGTTAGAAGATGAGAGTATTAAATTATGTGGGACCTGAGCATGATGCAAATGGTATGGAATAAGGGGTGGAGATTGTATTGGGTCTGGCTGAGATGGAGTTAATTCTCCCCATAGCAGCCCTCGCAGTGCTGTGCTCTGCAGCAGTAGCTAGAAAGGTGTTGATAACACACCAGTGTTTTGGCTACTGCTGAGCAGTGCTGGCACAGCATCAAGGCTGTCTCTCCAACATTTTTGCCCCCCTCAATGGCAGGCTGGGGCTGGGCAAGATCTTGGGAGGGGACATAGCCAGGACAGCTGACCCAAACTGACCAAACAGATATTCCATACCATATGACATCAGCTCAGATATAAAAGCCAAGTAAAGGGAGATGGAAGGGGGGCATTCGTTATTTACGTTTGTCTTCCAGAGCAACCACTATGCGTACTGAAGCCCTGCTTCCCAGGAAGTGGCCAGACATCGCCTGCTGATGGGAAGTAGACAATAAAATCTTTTGTTTTTCTTTGCTTTCGTGCACAACCTTTTCTTTCACTTTATTAAAGTGTCCTTATCTTGACCCATGAGCCTTTTGTTATATTTTCTCTCCCCTGTCCAGCTGAGGAGGGGGAGTGATAGAGTGGCTTTGGTGGGCACCTGGCACCCAGACAGGGTCAACCTACCAGAGGAGGATACCTATAGACTTTATTATGAATGAAGACAAGGTAATCAAAACAATACCTTCTGGATTTACATCTATTCATTTATACTGGATAACCAACCAACGTGGCTTTACTAAAAACCAAGAGAAGGCAATGGAAGTCCCCGAGATGAGTATTTCTGTGCTTCATTCCACAAATGCCATCGTGTGCTGTTCAACATCTCACAGTGGTGGCAGAAGCCTGTATTGTGCTGAAACATCCCAGACATGGAGATCAACTCACATTCAGAGCAGCAGTAACTCTAATGGGGACAATACAAAGTTCACTAAGTTACAACTG